>NC_048543.1:16169601-16177895 GCF_902806685.2 Maniola hyperantus | reverse complement strand
TAACTCCTCTGCTATGTCAAGCCTTCACGGGGCACGGAGGAATAGCGGAGTACCTACATCGGTTCAAACTGAGAGACAGCCCGGGGTGCGAGTGCGACCGAGACATTAGTGAATCGGTCGAGCACATCATTCTGGACTGTCCTCGCTTTGAAGCGATGAGGATGGGAATTGAAATCGGAGCAGACGTACAACTGACGACAAAGACTTTACACGAGACTCTTCGCGACAATGACACCAGAGACAAACTAACAGACTTTATAGAAAAAATCTTCCGGACTGCGACGAAAAGAAACAGCACCATGACACCAAGACAGGTTGAAACAAGCCATGCAGCCGGCACTGACTCTGTGAACCAAACCGCCACACCCATAGACATTAGTCCTGCAGCAGTGCAAACCATTACTATCAAAGAACTGCTAAAGTCTGGGGAAAAAGGCGAACCGGGGATCAGACTGCGCGGGGTGGCCACGTTCATGGACACCAATCTCGAAGCGTTGGGAATGTGCTTCTGTAATGCGCACGGTGCAGGCAGAGTGGAATTGTCCCCCGGACTGGCCGCTCTGCTTAACGGAAGCACATCTAAAAACACCATGAAGCGCAGAACATACATCGCAATGCCTGTGACTACAGTGGCTGAAAAGCGCTGTCGAATAGTGAGAGTAAAGAACAAAATCATAGCACTATTCGAATGGGATCTCCTCGAGACCCCATTCACACAGGTAAGTTCTGTGCTCAAACGCATAGGAGAAATGAACGTGGACACACCGAGGCGTATCAGTGTCGATGCGATGGCTGTCGGATACTCAAAGGGCATAGTGGATGACTTCATCGGGTGCATCGAAGCCTCAAAAACACACGAGGTGGTGGTTTATGAAGGCAGAGGTGAAGACCTCAGTTTTCTTAAACCACAAAAAGCTAAATCACCTTGCTCAAGTCCAGACCCAGACGGTTTGTCAAGAACTTCTGCGACACTTAGCGGCTCGGAGAAACTGCAGCTGAAGCTGGTGTCAGCAGGCAAAGCAAAAACCGCTGGGGTAGTTAGCAAAGGAAAGAGCATGCTGAGCGCCACGGTGAGTACACTAGCCGAAGCTATCCAAAGCATGTCCGGAAGAATAGAAAACATAAGAGCTGCCAAAACAACAAAGAAAGTCGAACAGGCCATACGGACTTTTACCAGACCCGTGACAGACATCCGACCAGGACCATCAAGACAAGACAGATCTAGAGCAGACAAGGGACAAGTCTCCCCACCCGTTCTTAGAGACGTAAAAAGGCCCCTAGATCATGTCATAAACGCCTTTCTCGAATTCCAAGCCATCACAAAAGCAGAACAGGAGGTCAGCCGCAAGACTTGTGCAGACATCATGCAGGCTTACCTCCTGGAGAACACCGGCCTGCTAAAAGTGAGGCTGAGAGAGGCGGAGGCATCGATCTACAATAACAACACCTCTGAAATCGTCATCGGAGAGGAAGGAGGGGACCACATGGCCGCATATAACACCAAACGCGGTTTCGTCGAACTGGACGAGGAGGGGACGAAAGAGAGCGGTAAACCAAAGTTCCGAACGGACCCAGATGACCCGGTGGTGGTCGTCGCCCGCTGCACCAGGATCATGTTACAAGAGAAGATCCTGGAGAGGGCTAAAACCATCGCCGGCAATAACAACGAGACCCTGGTGCTCTGGGAAACTCCGAAGATCAAATGGGTTAACGGAGTGCCAGGCTGTGGCAAGACCACTTGGATCGTGAGGAACTTTGACACAAGAAACGATATTGTCATAACCAGCACGACGGAGGCAGTAAACGACTTGAGGGAGAAGCTGGAGCCCAAAATTGGAGCGCAAACCAAGAACAAGGTGCGCACTATGGCCTCAGTTTTAGCAAATGGTTTTAGGGAGCCTGATCGGAAGGGATGTAAGCGTCTCATTATCGATGAGGCTCTCATGAACCATTTTGGGGCCATAATGATGGCAACCAAGCTAGCGGGAGCCAGCGAGACCCTCATGATCGGTGACATGAATCAACTGCCGTACATCGACAGAGAAAACCTCTTCAAGATGTCCTACTGCCGCCCAAACCTAATCGCGTCAGTCGACCAGGAGCTGTTATGTACGCACAGGAACCCACTCGATGTAGCGTATGCCCTCAGTGAAGTATACGGGGGCATATACTCATCGAAGACTCAGATTCGATCCCTGGAGCTGAAGCAGTATACAGGCGCGAACATCCCGAAAGGTACAGACAACACCTTATACCTCACTCACACACAAGGTGAGAAGGAAACCCTAAAACAGGAGGGTTTCGGGACGGGATTGGGATCGCGCGTGAATACCATCCATGAAGCCCAGGGAGCGACCTTTGAGACAGTGGTAATAGTGCGTACAACACAGAAGAAGATACAGCTCCTCGACAGTGTACCACACGCAGTCGTGGCCGTGTCGCGTCACACAAAAAGCTGTACATATTACACCGATGACAGCAGTGACGCGACCGCTTTATTCATCTCGAAGGCGGCCAAGGCTACGTCCACCACGATCAGGGACTATAACATCAAGATGGCGATACGGGGGGGGAGACGAGGCAGTCTTGAGGAAACTACTTACAATAAGCCCCTAGAAACTAGACCCTAATTTAAGTAACTAACAGTAACAATAAGTAAAGTGCACGTTTCGATAAACTAACCGAGTAAATGTAAATTGTTAATCATTATAATAAGTATAATAATAAAAAAAAAAAAAAAAAAAAAAAAAAAAAAAAAAAAAAAAAAAAAAAAAAAAAAAAAAAAAAAAAAAAAAAAAAAAAAAAAAAAAAAAAAAAAAAAAAAAAAAAAAAAAAAAAAAAATAATAATAATAATAATAATAATAATAATAATAATAATATATATATATATAATAATAGGTATGCATGTATGATTTAGTATTAAGGAAAATAGCTGTGTAGAAGTAATTAAATAACAAAATAAACTAATCTAAAAAAGGTCGCAGACCACGCGTCTGCGGAGTTGTTAATTTATTTTAAAAAAAAAAAAAAAAAAAAAAAACCTAACCTAACCTAACCTAACCTAACCTAACCTAACCTAACCTAACCTAACCTAACCTAACCTAACCTAACCTAACCTAACCTAACCATTCATAGATTTGCTTAAAGAAACTGCATAAATCCTGCGTCGTTGTCCCGGTTCTTCGAATTTTCACGTGAAAATCTCTCAGGGCGTTGCTTTCCACCGGCCCCAGCGTCCTGCGAAAGAAAATCCAAAATTAAAATTTTCAAAAAATTTTCACTTACAAAATTTTTCGGCAAAATTTATACCCCAAATTTTCGTAGTTTTCCGGTCTTTTCCGACTCGGACGGTGCCCGCGCGTGAGGACCGTGCGCCTGACCGCTTTTCCGACAATTTTCGCGCGGAAAACGCGGAAAATCGTGCGCCGATCACAGCATAGACATCTGTACCGAGCTGATATAGCTAAGTGGAATTTCTCATACAAAATTCATAGATTTGCTTAAAGAAACTGCATAAATCCTGCGTCGTTGTCCCGGTTCTTCGAATTTTCACGTGAAAATCTCTCAGGGCGTTGCTTTCCACCGGCCCCAGCGTCCTGCGAAAGAAAATCCAAAATTAAAATTTTCAAAAAATTTTCACTTACAAAATTTTTCGGCAAAATTTATACCCCAAATTTTCGTAGTTTTCCGGTCTTTTCCGACTCGGACGGTGCCCGCGCGTGAGGACCGTGCGCCTGACCGCTTTTCCGACAATTTTCGCGCGGAAAACGCGGAAAAAAGGCCCCCCCACCCACTCTATCCTAGTTACTGAGGTGGTAACCAGCAGTACCGACGTGAGAGCCGCGGAATTTGGGACTGGGAAATTCGAAATTCTGATTTTGCAGTCTTGTGTCTGGCAGTACAGAGGGCCCATTTTATTTACTCACGGCTCTCTACACTAAAACACCGACTTAGGAATCACTAAAAACTCACATTAAATCTGATTTTTATATCTCAGACGCCATGTCGGGCAACGCGCCAGGCGCAAAATCAAAGAAAACCGTGCCCTTAGGAAGGAAAGTGCTTCTTCGCTCGGTTAGCGCCGAAGACCCTAAGCCTTCGGGCAGCGAAGCCCCCAAGCCTTCAGGTGGCGAAGCCCCCGCATCAAAGACCTCCAGCCAGTCGTCACCGACCCCGAGTGTGTCTAGTAGGGCGTCGTCTGGCGAGCCTACACAGGCCGCTCTTTCGACCCTTCCAGCTGCAGCGAACCGCCTTCTTCAGGAAGCGAAGGAACAAATGGAACAGTCGGGGAATCTAAAAACCTCCATCAAGGAGAAGGTTCTGGAGAACCTCGCAGGACTATATGAAATAGTTCTGCGGCTCAGTGAGTCCCGACAGACTCTGCAGTTGCAGCTGGAGCGGGCCCGCTCCCAGGCGACGTCTCAGGCATTGAGCCTAGAAAAACAGCAGACCGCACGACTGGAAGAGCTCGTGGAGGGCGTCAAAGCAGTGGACATAAGAGCCCCTATCGCGGAGGTGCTAAGCGAGGTAAAATCACTGCGTCAGATCGTGAACTTCGACGTACTGGATGCACTCTCCAAGACCAGTCAACAGCAGCCGCTCCCTCTGGCCATGGAAATTACCAAACGGCTCAATGAAGCCAGCAGCCAGCTAGCGGCTGTTGTCGAAGAGAGTAGGAGAAGTGTGACATACGCCGAGGTTGCAGCGGGCCCGAAGCCTAAGTCAATACCTAACCCAAATCACTCGATTATCGTATCCTCGAAGGACGAGAAAGACACGAGCGACGATGTACTCAAGAGAATCCGAGGTGCCGCAGACGCGAGAGCTAGTGGAGTCAGGGTGGAAAGGATCCGCAAAGCCAGAAACCAAAAGGTAGTAATAAGCTGCGAATCCAAAGACTCACTAACCCGCTTGACCGACAAGCTGAAAGTGGATGACTGCCTACAGATTAACGAGGCTAAAAACAAGGACCCTCTTATCGTCATCAAGAACATGCTGTCGTACAACACCGACGACGAGGTGGTAGCCTCAATAAAAACCCAGAATGCAGATGCGCTCGTGGGCATTCCCGATAGCGAGTACCGGGTAGTCCCGAAATACCGCAGGCCTGCCAGGAATCCCCACGAGTGTCACATGGTGATGCAAGTATCACCCAAAGTATGGCAGAGATTGACAAGTCAGGGAAGGGTGCACATAGACCTCCAGCGGTGCTTCGTCCTCGACCAGTCTCCTCTGGTCCAGTGCACGCGGTGCCTCGGCTTCGGCCACAGCCGCCGCCTGTGCAAAGAAGCAGAGGACAGGTGCAGTCACTGTGCTGGGCCGCACCTCCGTTCGACCTGCCCCTCGTGGACCGTCGGTGACGTGGCCTGTTGCAGAAACTGCCACATAGCGAAGCTGGAGAGGACGGAACACAGCGCATTCGATCTAGAGTGCCCCATCAGGAAAAAATGGGACACTATAGCTCGCTCTAGTGTCTCATACTGCTAAAGTGGTCAATGGGATAACGGTAATACAGGCGAACCTGCAAAGGAAGAAGCTAGCTACCCAGGAGCTGCTGAAAGGAGCCAGAGACAGTGGGGTTGACGTCTCCCTAATACAAGAACCCTATGTGGGGGCCGAGGGGATAGTGGGCCAGTATTCAGGAACTAGAGTTATTCAAAAAACAAAAGATCGAGGTAAGCCGGTAAAGGCAGCGATCTTGGTGCATAACCAGAACTGGGAAATCCACGAAGACCCATTCCTGACGACAGAAAACATCGCCTACGTTGCCATCAAGACCAAAGATCGTGTAGTTAACCTTATATCGGCCTACCTCGAAGAAGACCAACCCCTCGAACCTTACTTGGAGCACTTACGCAAGATAATCACCAAAAAAGGGTCAAGTAACATTATCTTTGGCGGAGACGTCAACGCCTGGAGCACCTGGTGGGGTAGCTCGGAAGAGAACCATAGGGGAGCAGAGCTGGCTTCTTTCTTAGACGAGCTTGACCTGCAAATATTGAACGACGGGAGCGAGCCCACATTCTTAACTGTCAGGAACAACAAAATATATAGCAGCAGGGTCGACATTACAACGTGCAGTGTCGACCTTCTGGGTAAAGTCGACGGTTGGACAGTGGATCAGGGCTTTACGAGCTCTGACCACAATACAATTAAATTCAATTTGCAATTAGAAAAACCAACTACACACAACAAAACTTTAACTACAAGACAATACTTTACCAATAAAGCGAAATGGACCATCTTTAAGAAAGAACTCGATAAACAATTAAAAGAGACAGACATAGATAAGACCAAAGTGAGACAAATATTAAATAAAAAGGACTTAGACGAATTAGTTGGTAAATACGTAGAAAATGTCATAAATGCATGCAATAGGTCCATCCCAAAACTAAAACCTAAAGACCATTTTAAGTTACCATGGTGGACTGCTAAACTTGAACTCCTGAAAAGAGAAGTAACCACAAAAAAAAGGAGAATCAGATGCGCTGCTCCCTCCCGTCGTGCACATGTTGTAAAAGATTACGTAGAAACAAAACAAATATACGAAGAGGAAGCAAAGCACGCACAAACCACCAGCTGGAAGCAGTTCTGCACCAAACAGGATCGGGAGAGTCTGTGGGACGGAGTGTATAGAGTTATAAGATCTACACAAAGGAGAACGGACGACAAGCCCATGGTTAAAGACGGAGTCGCACTCAGTCCCGCAGACTCTGCCGAATACATAACATCGACCTTCTTCCCCGATGACAACGTCCTGGAAGACACCCCGAAACACACCGAAATCAGAGGGCGCACATCCATCCAAAACGACGGGGGCATAGACGATCCTTACTTTACCGAAACTGAACTACAGCACGCAGTAAATAGCTTCAACCCAAAAAAGGCTCCGGGTTCGGACGGGCTCACGGCAGATATCTGCACCGCCGCCATAAACCACGACCCGGGGCTTTTCCTGAGTATAGCGAATAAATGTTTGGAGTTGTCTCTGTTCCCGAGTCTTTGGAAGGTGGCCACGATTGTCGTATTAAGAAAGCCGGGCAAAACAGACTACAACCATCCCAAATCTTACAGACCAATAGGGCTCTTGTCAATCTTCGGCAAAATACTGGAAAAGATGCTTATAAGTAGGCTAAAATATCACATCTTGCCAAAATTAAACACCAGGCAATATGGCTTCGTCCCCCAGCGCAGCACGGAGGACGCTCTCTGTGATCTGGTGAACCATATAAGGGAACAGATAAACAACAAGAACATTGTTACCCTGGTTTCACTAGACATAGAGGGCGCCTTTGACAGCGCCTGGTGGCCGGCCATTAAGGATCAGCTTCATAAAATGAACTGCCCCAAAAACTTAAAACGCCTGATAAACAGTTATTTCGAAAACAGGCAGGTCCAAGTGACCTACGCGGGCAAAACGGTTATAAAACCGACAACAAAGGGCTGCGTGCAGGGTTCGATAGGGGGACCCATCTTTTGGAACCTCCTGTTGAACCCTCTACTCAATGATCTGGACAAAAAAGGGGTATACTGCCAGGCCTTCGCGGACGACGTCGTTCTTGTGTTTTCCGGGAAGGACTCGCAGTGCATCCAAAATAAGGCAAACGAAACCTTGGACCTTATAAACGCTTGGGGTGCAGAAAACAAATTAAAATTTGCAGCGCAAAAAACCCATGCCATGATCCTGACGAAGAAACTTAAATACCAAACACCAAATTTAAAGATGAACGGCACAGAAATCTTACTCACTAAAGAAATCAAAATACTAGGCCTAACAATAGACGAGAAACTAACCTTTAATAAACACGTAGCAAACACTGCAGTCAAAGCTTTAAATATTTACAAACAATTGGCCCGAACGGCCAGGACTACGTGGGGATTAAACCCGGAAGTCATAAGAACGATTTACGTGGCCGTCATCGAGCCAATTGTTATGTATGCTGCTAGCGTTTGGGCCAAAGCTGCCGAGAAGATAACTGTCCAAAAGCAACTTAACACAATACAACGAGGCTTCGCTCAAAAGATTTGCAAGTCCTATAGGACGGTATCACTGCACGCGGCGCTAGTTCTGGCCGGACTGATTCCTTTGGACTTGCGAATCTCTGAGCACGCTCAACTGTACGAAGCGAAGCGCGGTCGTCCCCTTCGATGCCTACCTGAAGACAGGAAATTAGAGGAAAGAATCAGCTTCCTGGAGGCCGAGCATCCAGCGGAAACCATTGCCGTCGATTATTCCAACCTTGAAGATCTTCAACCTGAAACCGTCGAGGCACACAACCTGCAAGGCACTCTC
>NC_048543.1:16104601-16164601 GCF_902806685.2 Maniola hyperantus | reverse complement strand
GAAAGGAGCCAGAGACAGTGGGGTTGACGTCTCCCTAATACAAGAACCCTATGTGGGGGCCGAGGGGATAGTGGGCCAGTATTCAGGAACTAGAGTTATTCAAAAAACAAAAGATCGAGGTAAGCCGGTAAAGGCAGCGATCTTGGTGCATAACCAGAACTGGGAAATCCACGAAGACCCATTCCTGACGACAGAAAACATCGCCTACGTTGCCATCAAGACCAAAGATCGTGTAGTTAACCTTATATCGGCCTACCTCGAAGAAGACCAACCCCTCGAACCTTACTTGGAGCACTTACGCAAGATAATCACCAAAAAAGGGTCAAGTAACATTATCTTTGGCGGAGACGTCAACGCCTGGAGCACCTGGTGGGGTAGCTCGGAAGAGAACCATAGGGGAGCAGAGCTGGCTTCTTTCTTAGACGAGCTTGACCTGCAAATATTGAACGACGGGAGTGAGCCCACATTCTTAACTGTCAGGAACAACAAAATATACAGCAGCAGGGTCGACATTACAACGTGCAGTGTCGACCTTCTGGGTAAAGTCGACGGTTGGACAGTGGATCAGGGCTTTACCAGCTCTGACCACAATACAATTAAATTCAATTTACAATTAGAAAAACCAACTACACACAACAAAACTTTAACTACAAGACAATACTTTACCAATAAAGCGAAATGGACCATCTTTAAGAAAGAACTCGATAAACAATTAAAAGAGACAGACATAGATAAGACCAAAGTGAGACAAATATTAAATAAAAAGGACTTAGACGAATTAGTTGGTAAATACGTAGAAAATGTCATAAATGCATGCAATAGGTCCATCCCAAAACTAAAACCTAAAGACCATTTTAAGTTACCATGGTGGACTGCTAAACTTGAACTCCTGAAAAGAGAAGTAACCACAAAAAAAAGGAGAATCAGATGCGCTGCTCCCTCCCGTCGTGCACATGTTGTAAAAGATTACGTAGAAACAAAACAAATATACGAAGAGGAAGCAAAGCACGCACAAACCACCAGCTGGAAGCAGTTCTGCACCAAACAGGATCGGGAGAGTCTGTGGGACGGAGTGTATAGAGTTATAAGATCTACACAAAGGAGAACGGACGACAAGCCCATGGTTAAAGACGGAGTCGCACTCAGTCCCGCAGACTCTGCCGAATACATAACATCGACCTTCTTCCCCGATGACAACGTCCTGGAAGACACCCCGAAACACACCGAAATCAGAGGGCGCACATCCATCCAAAACGACGGGGGCATAGACGATCCTTACTTTACCGAAACTGAACTACAGCACGCAGTAAATAGCTTCAACCCAAAAAAGGCTCCGGGTTCGGACGGGCTCACGGCAGATATCTGCACCGCCGCCATAAACCACGACCCGGGGCTTTTCCTGAGTATAGCGAATAAATGTTTGGAGTTGTCTCTGTTCCCGAGTCTTTGGAAGGTGGCCACGATTGTCGTATTAAGAAAGCCGGGCAAAACAGACTACAACCATCCCAAATCTTACAGACCAATAGGGCTCTTGTCAATCTTCGGCAAAATACTGGAAAAGATGCTTATAAGTAGGCTAAAATATCACATCTTGCCAAAATTAAACACCAGGCAATATGGCTTCGTCCCCCAGCGCAGCACGGAGGACGCTCTCTGTGATCTGGTGAACCATATAAGGGAACAGATAAACAACAAGAACATTGTTACCCTGGTTTCACTAGACATAGAGGGCGCCTTTGACAGCGCCTGGTGGCCGGCCATTAAGGATCAGCTTCATAAAATGAACTGCCCCAAAAACTTAAAACGCCTGATAAACAGTTATTTCGAAAACAGGCAGGTCCAAGTGACCTACGCGGGCAAAACGGTTATAAAACCGACAACAAAGGGCTGCGTGCAGGGTTCGATAGGGGGACCCATCTTTTGGAACCTCCTGTTGAACCCTCTACTCAATGATCTGGACAAAAAAGGGGTATACTGCCAGGCCTTCGCGGACGACGTCGTTCTTGTGTTTTCCGGGAAGGACTCGCAGTGCATCCAAAATAAGGCAAACGAAACCTTGGACCTTATAAACGCTTGGGGTGCAGAAAACAAATTAAAATTTGCAGCGCAAAAAACCCATGCCATGATCCTGACGAAGAAACTTAAATACCAAACACCAAATTTAAAGATGAACGGCACAGAAATCTTACTCACTAAAGAAATCAAAATACTAGGCCTAACAATAGACGAGAAACTAACCTTTAATAAACACGTAGCAAACACTGCAGTCAAAGCTTTAAATATTTACAAACAATTGGCCCGAACGGCCAGGACTACGTGGGGATTAAACCCGGAAGTCATAAGAACGATTTACGTGGCCGTCATCGAGCCAATTGTTATGTATGCTGCTAGCGTTTGGGCCAAAGCTGCCGAGAAGATAACTGTCCAAAAGCAACTTAACACAATACAACGAGGCTTCGCTCAAAAGATTTGCAAGTCCTATAGGACGGTATCACTGCACGCGGCGCTAGTTCTGGCCGGACTGATTCCTTTGGACTTGCGAATCTCTGAGCACGCTCAACTGTACGAAGCGAAGCGCGGTCGTCCCCTTCGATGTCTACCTGAAGACAGGAAATTAGAGGAAAGAATCAGCTTCCTGGAGGCCGAGCATCCAGCGGAAACCATTGCCGTCGATTATTCCAACCTTGAAGATCTTCAACCTGAAACCGTCGAGGCACACAACCTGCAAGGCACTCTCATTTTTACCGACGGGAGTAAGATTGAGGACAAAGTCGGAGCGGCCATTTCAATATGGAAAGATGGAAAGGAGACGGCTTCCATGAAGGCTGAGACTCGAGCCTTACTGTACCGTGTTTCAAGCGGAGTTATTTGCTCTCCGAAGGGCAATTGAAAAATTCTCCAAGGGGAAGGACGATGAGGTGTGCATTCTCAGCGACTCCAGGTCGTCACTGGACTTGCTGAGAAACCACAGGTCATTTCACCCCTTGGCCTTTGCAATAAGGAAGCAAATAGCAAACCTCCGCCAACAAGGCAAGGAAATACGACTGTATTGGATAAAAGCTCACGTGGGCATCGAGGGCAACGAACGCGCTGACGAGCTGGCCAAACAGGCAGCTCTCCACAAAAAAGAGCAAAGCGGATTACGACGCCTGCCCCGTTTCGTATGTTAAAAGACAAATCAGACAAGCTACCCTTGACGTCTGGCAGAAGAGATATAGTGAAGGCGACACCGCCAACACAACAAAAGCTTTTCTGCCAGACGTCAGGAACGCCTACAAAATCATACGGACGATAAAACTGGACTCGACCACAACACAAGTTCTATCGGGACACGGTGGATTCGCATACTACTTGCACAAATTCAAGTGCAAGGCGAGTCCATCGTGCCAGTGCGATCCAGAGGTGAATGAAGATATACTTCATTTGCTGCTGGATTGCCCGAGATTCGCAAAAATACGCTTTGAAACCGAAATACTTTTAGATGACAATATTACACTAGGAACAATAAATAAAATTTTGGAGAATAAAGACAAAAGAGATATATTTTTAAAATTTTGTAAATACATAGCAGAAAAAATAATAAGACAAAACAAATAATCAAGTTAATTATATATGTGCTATAAAACATATAGCACATATATAAAATAAAAATACAAATAATGAATATAAACAAAATAAATATACTTATAAATTAGCCACAATAATGTTATTGTGGCCAGTACCTTAACAAATATATAAAATAAAATATCACAATAATTATATATGTACCTTCTTTTTTACAAGCAAAGGCTCTTTACTTCATGTTATAATAACATGAAGTAAAAAGACCAGCAATAGAAGTAATATATAAAATAAATATTAAACATAAAATATTAAATATATAAATGAAAATAAAATCTTAGATTTTATTTCATTTAAAAATAATTAAAACGTAATACCAAAGACTCTGATCTCCACGTCAGAGGTAAAATAGAGCAATCTATGATTATAAAAAAAAAAAAAAAAAAAAAAAAAAAAACCTAACCTAACCTAACCTAACCTAACCTAACCTAACCGCACCAAACCTAACCGCACCAAACCTAACCGCACCAAACCTAACCGCACCAAACCTAACCGCACCAAACCTAACCGCACCAAACCTAACCGCACCAAACCTAACCGCACGCACCAAACCTAACCGCACCAAACCTAACCGCACCAAACCTAACCGCACCAAACCTAACCGCACCAAACCTAACCGCACCAAACCTAACCGCACCAAACCTAACCGCACCAAAATTTTTCGGCAAAATTTATACCCCAAATTTTCGTAGTTTTCCGGTCTTTTCCGACTCGGACGGTGCCCGCGCGTGAGGACCGTGCGCCTGACCGCTTTTCCGACAATTTTCGCGCGGAAAACGCGGAAAATCGTGCGCCGATCACAGCATAGACATCTGTACCGAGCTGATATAGCTAAGTGGAATTTCTCATACAAAATTCATAGATTTGCTTAAAGAAACTGCATAAATCCTGCGTCGTTGTCCCGGTTCTTCGAATTTTCACGTGAAAATCTCTCAGGGCGTTGCTTTCCACCGGCCCCAGCGTCCTGCGAAAGAAAATCCAAAATTAAAATTTTCAAAAGAGTTACTGAGGTGGTAACCAGCAGTACCGACGTGAGAGCCGCGGAAATTGGGACTGGGAAATTCGAAATTCTGATTTTGCAGTCCTGTGTCTGGCAGTACAGAGGGCCCATTTTATTTACTCACGGCTCTCTACACTAAAACACCGACTTAGGAATCACTAAAAACTCACATTAAATCTGATTTTTATATCTCAGACGCCATGTCGGGCAACGCGCCAGGCGCAAAATCAAAGAAAACCGTGCCCTTAGGAAGGAAAGTGCTTCTTCGCTCGGTTAGCGCCGAAGACCCTAAGCCTTCGGGCAGCGAAGCCCCCAAGCCTTCAGGTGGCGAAGCCCCCGCATCAAAGACCTCCAGCCAGTCGTCACCGACCCCGAGTGTGTCTAGTAGGGCGTCGTCTGGCGAGCCTACACAGGCCGCTCTTTCGACCCTTCCAGCTGCAGCGAACCGCCTTCTTCAGGAAGCGAAGGAACAAATGGAACAGTCGGGGAATCTAAAAACCTCCATCAAGGAGAAGGTTCTGGAGAACCTCGCAGGACTATATGAAATAGTTCTGCGGCTCAGTGAGTCCCGACAGACTCTGCAGTTGCAGCTGGAGCGGGCCCGCTCCCAGGCGACGTCTCAGGCATTGAGCCTAGAAAAACAGCAGACCGCACGACTGGAAGAGCTCGTGGAGGGCGTCAAAGCAGTGGACATAAGAGCCCCTATCGCGGAGGTGCTAAGCGAGGTAAAATCACTGCGTCAGATCGTGAACTTCGACGTACTGGATGCACTCTCCAAGACCAGTCAACAGCAGCCGCTCCCTCTGGCCATGGAAATTACCAAACGGCTCAATGAAGCCAGCAGCCAGCTAGCGGCTGTTGTCGAAGAGAGTAGGAGAAGTGTGACATACGCCGAGGTTGCAGCGGGCCCGAAGCCTAAGTCAATACCTAACCCAAATCACTCGATTATCGTATCCTCGAAGGACGAGAAAGACACGAGCGACGATGTACTCAAGAGAATCCGAGGTGCCGCAGACGCGAGAGCTAGTGGAGTCAGGGTGGAAAGGATCCGCAAAGCCAGAAACCAAAAGGTAGTAATAAGCTGCGAATCCAAAGACTCACTAACCCGCTTGACCGACAAGCTGAAAGTGGATGACTGCCTACAGATTAACGAGGCTAAAAACAAGGACCCTCTTATCGTCATCAAGAACATGCTGTCGTACAACACCGACGACGAGGTGGTAGCCTCAATAAAAACCCAGAATGCAGATGCGCTCGTGGGCATTCCCGATAGCGAGTACCGGGTAGTCCCGAAATACCGCAGGCCTGCCAGGAATCCCCACGAGTGTCACATGGTGATGCAAGTATCACCCAAAGTATGGCAGAGATTGACAAGTCAGGGAAGGGTGCACATAGACCTCCAGCGGTGCTTCGTCCTCGACCAGTCTCCTCTGGTCCAGTGCACGCGGTGCCTCGGCTTCGGCCACAGCCGCCGCCTGTGCAAAGAAGCAGAGGACAGGTGCAGTCACTGTGCTGGGCCGCACCTCCGTTCGACCTGCCCCTCGTGGACCGTCGGCGACGTGGCCTGTTGCAGAAACTGCCACATAGCGAAGCTGGAGAGGACGGAACACAGCGCATTCGATCTAGAGTGCCCCATCAGGAAAAAATGGGACACTATAGCTCGCTCTAGTGTCTCATACTGCTAAAGTGGTCAATGGGATAACGGTAATACAGGCGAACCTGCAAAGGAAGAAGCTAGCTACCCAGGAGCTGCTGAAAGGAGCCAGAGACAGTGGGGTTGACGTCTCCCTAATACAAGAACCCTATGTGGGGGCCGAGGGGATAGTGGGCCAGTATTCAGGAACTAGAGTTATTCAAAAAACAAAAGATCGAGGTAAGCCGGTAAAGGCAGCGATCTTGGTGCATAACCAGAACTGGGAAATCCACGAAGACCCATTCCTGACGACAGAAAACATCGCCTACGTTGCCATCAAGACCAAAGATCGTGTAGTTAACCTTATATCGGCCTACCTCGAAGAAGACCAACCCCTCGAACCTTACTTGGAGCACTTACGCAAGATAATCACCAAAAAAGGGTCAAGTAACATTATCTTTGGCGGAGACGTCAACGCCTGGAGCACCTGGTGGGGTAGCTCGGAAGAGAACCATAGGGGAGCAGAGCTGGCTTCTTTCTTAGACGAGCTTGACCTGCAAATATTGAACGACGGGAGCGAGCCCACATTCTTAACTGTCAGGAACAACAAAATATATAGCAGCAGGGTCGACATTACAACGTGCAGTGTCGACCTTCTGGGTAAAGTCGACGGTTGGACAGTGGATCAGGGCTTCACCAGCTCTGACCACAATACAATTAAATTCAATTTACAATTAGAAAAACCAACTACACACAACAAAACTTTAACTACAAGACAATACTTTACCAATAAAGCGAAATGGACCATCTTTAAGAAAGAACTCGATAAACAATTAAAAGAGACAGACATAGATAAGACCAAAGTGAGACAAATATTAAATAAAAAGGACTTAGACGAATTAGTTGGTAAATACGTAGAAAATGTCATAAATGCATGCAATAGGTCCATCCCAAAACTAAAACCTAAAGACCATTTTAAGTTACCATGGTTAACCCTTCTAAAAAATTTCGCCCTAAGCCCTACTGGAACCCGGACCTTTCTAAATGTGTTGCAGAACGTCGACTGGCCCTGTCAACTTTTCGACGTAATCCCACCCCCCAAAATTTTGATATTTTACAAGAGAAAATTCAAAAATCACAGAGAAGGATACGCACCGACCGTAATAAATCGTGGCAAACGTTTTGCAATTCTTTAGATGGAGCTTCCAATCAAAACGAGCTTTGGTATAAAATGAGATGGTTCAAGGGCCGTCACAATCCTAGCAGTAATATTCCAAAGGATGAATGTGTCAAACTTCTAGAAAAGCTCACACCTGATTATGTTTCTCCGGATAAACCAGTTTTCTCAACAAGCAACGTATCTCTAGATACAAAAATATCACTGCAAGAATTGCTTAGTTGTATTAAAAATAAAGATACTTCCCCTGGTGCCGACAACATATCATATTCCATGATTAAGAACTTACCTAAAAATGCCAAAAATATCTTATTACAACTATACAATATTTTTTTTATGAATGGATTTGTTCCTAAACAATGGAGGGATATAATTATTATTCCTATCCCAAAACACAGCAGAGGTCCTAACTTCCCTTTATCTCTCAGACCCATTTCAATGATATCGTGCATCTGTAAAATTTTTCATGGCATACTAATCAATAGATTAGAGTGGCACATAGAAAAGAATAAGATTCTATTACCAGTTACCACCGGTTTTCGTAAAAGTCGATCTTCGTTGGAAAATTTATCCACATTAGTCTCAAGAATACAAATAGCTTTATCTAAACAACAAGCCACAATAGCTTGTTTCGTAGACCTAGAAGATGCCTACAACAATATAGATATTTCAGTGCTACTTAAGTCTATGGACTTATTAGGAATCAGTGGCAGATTATGCAGCTACTTGTGGAATTTTTTAAATGAGAGGAATCTTAAAATTAATGTTGAGAATTCATATATTTGCCGGAAAACTGGGAAGGGGTTGGCTCAAGGAGATCCGCTCTCACCTCTGCTTTTCAATATTGCGACATTAGATCTGTGTAAATGTATAAATACTGATAAGGTTTCAATTTCTCAATACGCTGACGATTTTGTAATCTATTTGATGTGCAAAAATACCCAAAGAGGGTCACAGGTCTTACAATTAGAATTAAATAAATTTGTTCATACTGCGATGCAATTAGGATTACAGGTATCAGCAGTCAAAAGTAAAATATGTATTTTTAGAAGGGGCTATAAAGATGCAACGGTAAATTTAACTGTCAATGATTCTACTCTGCAGATGGCCAATTGCGTAAAACACTTAGGTCTATGGTTAGATTATTCTCTAAGGTGGAAAAAACACATTAATGAATTAAAAGAAAGATGCTCAAAGTTTTTTAATGTTTTTAAAGTATTGGTAGGGCCGGGGTGGGGCATTCACCCAACCCATTTAAGAAAATTGTACATTGCTATAGTACGAAGCCGATTAGATTATGCTAGCTTCCTATTTGCAAACAGCTGTAATACACACTTAAGTAAGTTGGATAAAATTCAGAACCAATACATGCGGATTGTTGGTAGTTTTATCAGAAGCACGCCGATTCATGTAATGGAATCGGAGCTATATCTCCAACCCTTATGTACAAGAAGATACTACCTGGCCGGGAAGTTTTGGTTTAAGTCGGTATCAATCTCGGAAAGTGAGCTAGCGAATACACTTAGTGTTCTCAGTGCCCTTTGTCAAGATAGATATTGGAGATGCAAAAATAAACCTTTATTAGCTTTAGTTCACGACGAGTTCAAACACACCGCATTTCATAAGAGTAATAATTTGGACTGTTTTTCCCTAGATACTTGGATCAGCAATGTGGATTTAACAAATGTAGTTAACACGGAGATTGAGACGATCAAGAACGCTAAAAGGCAATACAATCAGAATGTGTTAAAAAATCTTTGTATGCATTACATTGCCGATAAATATGAAAATTTCTACAGGATTTACACGGATGGTTGCAAAGGAGAGGATGGTTCTGGTATGGCTTTCTTAGACACTCAATCGGGAACATCGGTCGGATTACGAGTTAATTCGAATATGTCTATCATGCACATTGAGTTGGTGGCTATAGCGGAAGCTGTGGCATATATTGACTCCCTTGCTCCTGGCAATTATGTGATTCTTACGGACTCAAAGAGTGCCCTTCAGCATATGTTGAAATGTACTACAACTGTTTTTCGCGGTGTACCACTAGCATATGATATCATAAAATCAATCCTTAAGATCTTATCTAATAAAAAGTATCTATGTCTACAATGGATCCCATCTCACATAGGCTTGCCAGGTAACGAGGAAGTCGACCACCTAGCCAAAGAAGCATCGTATTCTGACTGGTCATTTGATGGGCTACCCTATTTCAGTGATCTAATTTTTTTAGTAAAAGAAAGATGTTTTGATATGTGGAAGGAACATTTTGACCAGAGATCTCTCATCAAAGGCATATGGTATAAGACTATACAGCCATCCCTCCCTCGGCAACCGTGGTTTATTGGTGCTAAGTTAAGTAGATTCGAAATTGTAGTAGCTTTAAGACTACGTTCCGGTCACATTCCACTGAACGGATTTGCATACCTTATTGGAAAATCAAACTCGCCAAAATGCACAGAATGCGATATAATCGAGGATGTGTATCACGTCTTAGTGGAGTGTGTCCGGAACGAAATAGAAAGGCATAATTTTATAAATAGGTTTAATATTGACTTGAGAGATGTGGGTACTTGTAACAGTGTTTTGGCCCTCCCTTTGTCTAAGGAGGCCAGAGCACTGTGCAAGCTGTATAAAACGTACTCAAATTTTAGAAGTTAGAACATAATGAAATGTTTGCTCCTATGAGGGTGACATGTTTAGGTTGTAAACAAACCCTCTACAAAAATCTAGAAAAAAAAAAAAAAAAAAAAAGAAAGAAAAGACGTTTATTAATACAAATTATGCCACACATCACAACTTAAAGCTAAGAGCTGGTTGTTCCGGCGCTTCTTCCACCTGAGAACAAGCAAAAGAAGCGCCGGAACAAACTGTTATATTGTGTGGCACAACCCGAAAAAAGGGTCCCAGCTCAGCATTATGCTGTATGCCTTGTTGCACAAGGACATACAGCGCTGATTTTCAGCTGGTACCCTGAACCGGGTGACGCCACGGATTATAAACTAATGAAACACACGGAAACATAAAAAATTAATAAAATAAAAAATCACTAACTAACAACTATACTTATTAATGACTATACTAACACAGACTGTAACTATACTAGTTATTACTAAAACAAAGACTAAGCACACATACATAATTATATTATAGGTATATAAATATTATCTTAATATAAATGTTAACACCAGGTTAAGTTTGTGTATAATATATAAAACACAGCTATATATACATACATATACACATATATAAATATATACACATAATACTTGTATACATGAAACTACAGAAATGAGAACTCCGCCACATGATCCTGGAATTCCACTTGCTTATCTAAAAGGTATTTTTTTAGTTTTAATTTAAAAGTAGAAATAGTTTTAGTGGTTACATACTCTTTGATTGGTAGTATATGCAAGATTGATGCATTAATATTATCAAGTAAAAACAGCTCAATTCGTGAGTCAGAGACTCTGACAAGTAACATTTGCAACTGCAAATGCACGAATCACGCGCATGCGCACAAAGAGTAGGGGACGAACACAGCTAAGATACTTACCTACTAAACAATGGTCCTTTATATGCCATTGGCATTAGCATTGTCTATAAAAGATCTATTTCAGTATTTAATATGATGTACTAGTCTGTGATTATAGTTTAGTTGTTATGCACGTAAACAATTCCGATTTGACAATGGAACCAAGATCCCTATGAATCACGGATAGTTGGTAACTACCTCTTCTAGAAAGGCAATATGCAACCAATCCGGAGCAAGGCTCTCATATTTTGATAGAGCCAGAACACACCAGTAGATATAGACCAGCTTGTGATTAACTAAAGATAAACTAGAAACTGGAAAAAAACTGTGAATACAACTGAAATACAAGTCTTGAAGTTATTATTTAATTTGTAGGTATAAATTTCTTTTAACCCAATTTTTACCATGTTTTATCCTTAAAAATATTCAACGTTTTAGACGTCCAGTAAATTCAACACTAATATACAGTACCTACGCGGCAGAAAATAATAACCTTTAGAAAGAGGTGGCGGTTTTGTAGAGCATTGCCTCTGTCGTTGAGACTGACAAAACGTCACATAGGTATGAGTGACAGAAACAACGCCCTACAAAACCGAAATCTCATTCTAAAGGTTGATGTACATTATTTTCTGCCATGTACCGACTGTAAATAAGCGCGGATATAAGTGCGATGGTTTGATATCTAACAAGTCTAGGTGCACTACAGTTTTGTATCGGACATTGTGTAGAGATGTTCTGGTAACATTACGTTAATGCATTTACGGAATATACCTAACCATAATGTTATAAATGCGAAACGGATCTACGGATTGATGTAATTTTTTGCATGAGTATAGTTACACTAGAGCCTAGAGCCGTAAAGCCAGTTAAGGTTCAGACAAATAAACTGTTCCCATTAACCAACCATTACAAACCAACTATTACATCAAAAATTGTTATAACAAACCCTCAATAATTATTCTTTCCTTGAGCCACGTGGGGGCGAAGCTGCGGGTAATAGTTAGCACAATAATAAATATAGTTTGTAAGCATTGATTTATAAACAGTTTTATTTATTACTTAATAATAACGAAATACCTATTTTAAAGGTAACTTTTTGTAAAGTGGCAACTCTGGTAATGTTTTGTCATTATAACCAACACGGGATATGAATTTAATCTATATATATAAAAGGGAAATGTGACTGACTGACTGACTGACTGATCTATCAACGCACAGCTCAAACTACTGGACGAATCGGGCTGAAATTTGGCATGCAGATAGCTATTATGACGTAGGCATCCGCTAAGAAAGGATATTTGAAAATTCAACTCCTAAGGGGGTAAAATAGGGGTTTGAAATTTTGTAGTCCACGCGGACGAAGTCGCGAGCATAAGCTAGTCAAATAATAATTTATTAATTTAATAATTTAATGTACGATAAAGTCTTCCAAAACTAATTTTGTATAACAAACTAACTAATTAAATTACTAAGTTTTGCATAGGTCACATTTCTAGACACTTCCTAAAACATTCAGGTAATCCCACGCCGATGTTCTTTGAAGACGTGTCAATGCGCTGGGCACTTCGTTTGAAAGCCCAGCAGACGTTTGGATGCCAGGGTGCTAGGGTGCTAGGGTGCTAGGGTGCTAGGGTGCTAGGATGCTAGGGTGCTAGGGTGCTAGGGTGCTAGGGTGCTAGGGTGCTAGGGTGGTGACCTCTCCCTGGGAACCGCAGCGTTGGCACATTAGACTAGGTATAATATGTTGAATAGGAATTATTCATAGATTAATCTCGCTCCGCTCTACAATTATTATTATTTAGATATCAAAAACATGCACGTAGACGATTTATGTCAAGTACATACATAATAACATTCATAAGTTCATAATATAACAGTAACTTAACTACCTACTGGACGCCCAGTAATTGGGTACAATTTACAAGTTGGTCACACTCATGACACATTATTGTTGGCAGATAGACAATACACACTCGGTCAATAATTTGACACGTTTGAGAACATTTGAGAACTTGAGAAGCTATTGTGGGGCGGTGTCTAGTAGAGCGGAGCGAGACCAAATTAATCTATGGTCAATACACAGCTCTGAATGCGGCTCCGGGTGACAATTTCTATTCACTATGTAACTGGTTGGAGGCCGGTTTAAAAAAAACCGGCCAAGTGTGAGTCAGGCTAGAACAATGAGGGTTCCGTACTACAGTCGTATTTTTTCGACATTTTGCACGATAATTCAAAAACTATGATGCATAAAAATAAATAAAAATCTGTTTTAGAATGCACAGGTGAAGACCTTTCATATGATACCCCACTTGATATAATCACTCACTTCGAAAGTTGAAAATACTAATTATTAGTTCATGACCACAATTTTTTTTTTTTGAGTGATCTAACCCTTAATTCGCGGTTTTCAGATTTTTCCCCAAATGTCAGCTTTGAGATCTACTTACCTGCCAAATCTCATGATTCTAGGTCAACGGAAAGTACCCTGTAGGTTTCTTGACAGACAGACGCACAGACATACAGACAGACAGACAACAAAGTGATCCTATAAGGGTTCCGTTTTTCCTTTTGAGGTACGGAGCCCTAAAAATCTAAAATCGGAGATTTCGGTGTATATAGGTAGAAAAACTCATCATGTCCTTTTTTAAAGGCGGTTAAAAAATTAGCCTGTGTTGCTCCTTGATTAATCCTCTATTTGTCTGTGAAAGTCCCGTCAAAATAGGTTCAGCCGTTCCGAAACCGTTCTACGAGTATATACGTCGATATCTGCGAGATTTCCGAATTGATTTGAGTATTTTGATGGTTATTATTGATTTGTGGTTATGGATACGAAGTTTATCAATAAAAGATTTATCGTATTTCAAAACAACTTTTTAATGTGTTGGTAACTGCTGCGCTACTGTCGCCTGCGGTGCGTTACTGCGCTGCGCTACTGTCGCCTGCGGTGCGTTACTGCGCTGCGCTACTGTCGCCTGCGGTGCGTTACTGCGCTGCGCTACTGTTGCCTGCGGTGCGTTACTGCGCTGCGCTACTGTCGCCTGCGGTGCGTTACTGCGCTGCGCTACTGTCGCCTGCGGTGCGTTACTGCGCTGCGCTACTGTCGCCTGCGGTGCGTTACTGCGCTGCGCTACTGTTGCCTGCGGTGCGTTACTGCGCTGCGCTACTGTCGCCTGCGGTGCGTTACTGCGCTGCGCTACTGTCGCCTGCGGTGCGTTACTGCGCTGCGCTACTGTCGCCTGCGGTGCGTTACTGCGCTGCGCTACTGTCGCCTGCGGTGCGTTACTGCGCTGCGCTACAGTCGCCTGCGGTGATGGTTCCACATCTATGTCTACATCATATTATTTTTATTTCCTTCCTTCAAATACCTATATAAAAATAATTACTTATAAGCGTACTTTGTAAGCGTACTGTATTATGTGTACAAAATGACTTCTCACGCGTTCTATTAACTTTGTGTCAACTGTCATATCAAAAGTACGATTTTAGTCCTTATTTTAAAGGTGAACCGTACTTTCGATCCTGTAACCTCTAACTTATAACCAATAAATCTGACCTATATAATTTTAACTCTATACTTAAAATGGTGCGTGAGAAGTCACTTTGTACGGACTATACAGGGTATTATGTTTAGAGCATCGCTCATTTATTATTAAAAGTTATATTATGACTAGGTTCTTAAATATTACAATAAATAAAATGTTTTTAAATTATAATATAGTTAATGACTACGCAGGCTACGTAGAGGACTACGCAGGCTACGTAGAGGACTACGCAGGCTACGTAGAGGACTACGCACGTCGTCATTTGCGCTCCTTCTTGTTGCAAGAACGAAGTGTTCCCGTGTGCTCCGAAGCGCACGCGTCTGGCTCGTAGTGAACTGTCACGACACATGTCCACCTAGTACTAAGTAGCAAGCAGCCTCAGCTCAACACGAGCACGAGCAGCACCACGAGGCAGCCCGCTGCGGGAACGAAGTGTTCCCGTGTGCTCCGAAGCGCACGCGTCTGGCTCGTAGTGAACTGTCACAACACATGTCCACCTAGTACTAAGTAGCAAGCAGCCTCAGCTCAACACGAGCACGAGCAGCACCACGAGGCAGCCCGCCGCGAGGCAAATGATGAGCCCCATTTTTTTCTGTAACATGAAACAAAAAAATGATGACTAATTAGCGACCAAAATATTTCTCACCTCGTCAACCCTCCGCAATTGTTTACTAAGTAAGAAATACCTATGGAACGGTGCATTCTTATTTTTTCTCGTGAAGGAAAATAATGCAACATTTATCTATGTTTAAATGTGAACCATTATCTTTACAATAATTACTAATGCGATCTAAATCTTCCTGTAAGCCTAAACAGTCTTTTTCGTTCCTAATTATTTTGAAAATTTGTGTGTCGTCAGCATACAGAATCAGATCAGAGTTTTTAATACAGTTTGAAACATAGTTTATAAAAATGTTAAATAGTAAAGGACCGAGGTGAGAGCCCTGCGGGACGCCAGACGTTATGGGTATAAAGGTTGAAATGTACCCTTTGACTGCCACTGCTTGGGTACGCTCGCGCAGATAGGACACTAGCCATCTCAGGACGTCACCGTGTATACCGATCGCTGCCGATTCGGTAATTAAAATGTCGTGCGATACTTTATCGAAAGCCTTGGAGTAATCGGTATACACGGCATCGACCTGGAAACCATTATCCACCGCGTCTAAGGTTACGTCTAGTAATTCACAGAGATTGGTTTCTATGGAGCGTTTGTTTATGAAACCATGCTGATACTGTGACGTGCATTCGACAGACGAGCCCCTAGGGCCTAGTGTCGTACCTTCCTCGTCTTGCGGCGGCTGACGGTGCCCTGCAGCAGCTCGTGGCCGCCGCTTTCCACGTGCTCGGACGCCTGCAGCGCGTAGAACTCCACGCTGTCGATCTGCTCTTGCTGCAACCAAATCATTTGTTGAGTCAGTCGGAGTACGGCCATGAACAGGTCCTCCTCCGCCGTCTCCGCGTGCAGCTGCAACCGACGACTGCCGGGTGACGCACCTGTGCGGCGACGAGGTGCGCCAGCTGCAGGAACAGGTCGCGCACGCTCTGCAGCGAGCGCTCGACGCGCGCCAGCTCGTCGCGCCGCGCCTCCGCGTCGCGCAGCGCCAGGCGCGCCTCCGCCGTCTCCGCGTGCAGCTGCAACCGACGACTGCCGGGTGACGCACCTGTGCGGCGACGAGGTGCGCCAGCTGCAGGAACAGGTCGCGCACGCTCTGCAGCGAGCGCTCGACGCGCGCCAGCTCGTCGCGCCGCGCCTCCGCGTCGCGCAGCGCCAGGCGCGCCTCCGCCGTCTCCGCGTGCAGCTGCAACCGACGACTACATGTATGTTGGAGGTTGGAAGGTTGGTTACAGATGGAGAAGCTGGGCGTCACTCACGTTGTCCACGAACAGCGCGATGTTGTTGGACTCCAGCAGGTGCTCGCACTCCTCCTCGGATATGGTGAGATTCGCTGCAACAAAGCGTCGTTGTGAGACACTGGACGTCCTCTCGTGCCTCGTACGTAATGTGAGGAGATGAGGAAACGTACTGAGCTTGATCTGCTCGTGCAGCAGGCGGTGCTGCTGGTCGCGCAGCGCCTGCAGCGCATGCTCATGGCGCGCGAGCGCGGCGTCGCACAGGCGGCGCGTGGCCGCGAACTGCAGGTGCGCCATGCGGCTCGCCGCGCCGCTCGCCGCGCCGCACCGCGCGCGTGCTGCCAGCTGCCGCAGCGCGCCACACGCCTTCAGCCCCAGCGCGTGCGACGCCGTCGCCAGCGCGTCCAGCTGCTCCTGCAACTCTGAGCCGCACCCGCTGTACTCTACGCTGTACTCTACGCTGTACTCTACGCTGTACTCTACGCTGTACTCTACGCTGTACTCTACGCTGTACTCTACGCTGTACTCTACGCTGTACTCTACGCTGTACTCTACGCTGTACTCTACGCTGTACTCTACGCTGTACTCTACGCCTGGGAACCTCATCTTGAGCAAACTCATTTCATTTGAAAGGCTCTAATAACATGAGCTTTGAATCTCTTGTGTGTTAAACGATAATCTGTGTGTACAAAAGCAAATTAACCGGCATGTCACTGTGACACGACTGGTGCCTCGTGTCACTCATTGAGACACGACTGGTGCCTCGTGTCACTGGTCAGGTTGAGCTCATAATATTGTAGGCACGCAAACATATTGTTTCTACTGTATACTTTCACACTAGGATTTAGTATTTTATTATTTATTTATTTATTTTGTTTATTTGAAAGTAATCAACAGCGTAAATACATAATTATTGATTAAATTTAAATCTAGGTATAACAGAAGGCCAAAAGAGATTACTTAAAATTATAATTATTATTATTGTCTCAAGTTGCAATGCGATCTTACAGCTGTATATCACTGGAGTAAAGCGAACAAAATGGAGTTCAATCGTGACAAATGTTCAGTTATGACCTTTGGTAAAGTTCGGTATCCTTTGATACATGAATATAAAATGGATGGAATCCCTATTCCCAGAGTACAGAACATGAAAGACCTAGGTGTAATTTTTGATAAAAAATTGACCTTCCATGACCATATTAACACCGTAGCAGCTGACTCATTTCGAAGATTAGGATTTGTACTACGCAACTCTCGGGACTTCCATAGTCCTTTGGTAATACGATTACTATATTACGCCTTAGTCCGAAGCAAGCTCGAAACAAGCACCTGTGTCTGGCATCCGTACGAGGCAAAGTACGGGCTTATATTAGAAAAAGTACAAAAGGCCTTCCTAAGATACCTGTATAAACGTTGCTATGGATATTATCCTTTCCTATACCCAACCAAATTTCTGTTAGGTTGCTTAGGTTTCAACTCCGTGGAGGTCAGACGCATTTGCGACCAACTCAAAATTATGTGTCAAATTTTGCGAGGAGATGTTAATGCTCCAGAACTTCATAACCAACTGTGTCGCATACGTGTCCCTGAATCCAACAGTAATCTTCGTCCACGAAAAAATAAACTTTTCGTGGTCCCACATCATCGCACTGTTGCTAGATCTATGTCACCTATACCCCGTTCATTAGCATCATTCAACGCGCTTTTGGACAATAATGCTCAATGGGACCCATTTAATGATGGGTCTATAATACTGGTTCGGGAGTTACTGAAGTACGCTGAGAGCATTGCATGAATATGTCATTCAATGTTCTCAGCGTACATATTCAAAATTCTTTGATCTTTTATCGTTTTGTATTTTATGTCTTTTTTCTTGTACCTTTATTTGTATTTAAATTTATTATTAATCATCTAGTTAGTGTAAGTGGCACTGCCGTTCTAATTAGATATAAAATAAATAAAAATAAATAAATAAATAATTAAAACTATTTTTAACCGACTTCAAAAAAAGGAGGAGGTTCTCAATTCGTCGGAATCTTTTTTTTTTTTTTTTTTTATGTATGTTCCCCGATTACTCAAAAACGCCTGGACCGATTTTGAAAATTCTTTTTTTGTTTGAAAGGGTATACTTCAAAGTTGGTCCCATTTCAATTTGGTGAAGATCTAATGAACATCTTCGAAGATAGATACTGGAACTCCTCAACGGATAAGAGTAAATTGCTCGCGATCAGTGTAATAGCTTAGTAAACAGTAGATTTTTAACCAGTCATAGCATAATTCCACGGGGCCACTAAAAATTGTGAAATAAAAAATTTTTACAAAAAAAATAATAACCGACTTCGTTACATAAACACTAAAAATTGAAAAATAATTTAATTTATTACCGAATATATTATGTATACAAGAGTTATTATAGTTCCATAATAATACTTTTTGGTGCCGGTGCCAATTAGCTTTAGCTGCGCGAATCGTCTAGACTTCATATTTTTATGGGACTCCACAATGGCACCTCATTGGCACCGACCCCAAAAAATATTATTATGGAACTATATTAACTCTTGTATACATAATATATTCGGTAATAAATTAAATTATTTTTCAATTTTTAGTGTTTATAACAGAATAGATTTAGAATAAATGTAGGTATATACAATAATAAAATTACAACAGTGTGTGAATGCTTGTGTGTGTGTGTGTGTGTATAAGTTAGGTTTTGTAAAAAGCAATTAGTTCTCTGGTCTATATATCTGCGGAGCCTGCGTCGCACTGCGCAGCACTGCGTCGTGGGAGGTACTCACGCCGGTTGGAGGTGTAGGTGGGGTCGGCGTGCAGGCGGCGAATGAGCTGCGTGTTGCGCTCCACGTCCAGGATCCACGCCCGCAGCGGCTCCACCTGCAACACGACAACTAGCTGGCTGCAGCACGTGCGGACAACATTGCTGCAGCACTGCGGCCCCTACACGTGGCGAGTCACGCCGTCAGTTTCCTACAAGGTCATCAAACTCTCCTCCACCTATTGCATGCAATGCGTTCAGAAATCTGTCCGTGCCTCACATTGAGATGAAACGGTACACTCGGACAAATACAGCGTGTTTCAGAGTTCCAATATGAATGTGGAGTAGAGCGATGACGTCATGTGTCGCGTCGCTGGAGGCCGCGGGGGACACGTCGTATGTCCGAGCGATAACCACACGACACACACGACACACATGACACACACTAGGTCACGGCGCTAATCGCTCGTGTAAACATCAACGTTACATTGCTCGACTGTATCTCGATACATTCGATCGATATTATTGATATATTATATAAGTACTTACGGGAGTTTTGCATCTAAAATCAGGAAATCTATCTAATTCGTTTCCACATTGCAGCTGCAAGCCTTACCTACAACTGTTCTACGCGAGCCAAAATTGAAATGAATATGTCTACCCGATCGGGAAATGTAGTTTACTTTATTGTTAAAACTTTACTGACTTGCTGAAATTATTTAGACTAACGTTAAAATTATGTAAAATGTAT
This sequence comes from Maniola hyperantus, assembly GCF_902806685.2. Lineage (NCBI taxonomy): Eukaryota > Metazoa > Arthropoda > Insecta > Lepidoptera > Nymphalidae > Maniola > Maniola hyperantus. The sequence continues at coordinate 16,144,712 of NC_048543.1, read as the reverse complement.
ACTTTGCTGTTTGTTTTCCAAATAAATAAATAAAAATTATATTAGCCACTAAAGTAATGGTATCTGTTAAAAAAAATTAAATATGCCAAGGTAAAGGAAAGTAAGTAAAAGTAAAATATTCTTTATTGTACACCAAAACCAAAACAATAGAAATATAACAAAGATGATAGAGATGATAAGATGAAGGTATGTTTTTACTGTTAAAATTTTAGTGTACAAATCGTTAACCACCATAGCCACGTCTGCGCCACATCTCCAGCTTATTAGTCGCGTTTTATACTCGCTATTATAAACATAATCAAATCAACTCGAACTAGAGTCAATGAAATGTAGAGTCCGCGAATAAATTCACTGGATCCGGGCGCGCTGCGTCAACAATTAATAAGCTTAATTAGCACAACGAGGGCCGGCCGCCGCATTAGCTACATCGCACCGTACAGCTGAACGCGGCCAGCAGCTGCGCGCGCGGCTCGGCCAGCACCGTGTCGTGGTACACGCCCGCCTGCTGCAACACGCCGCACCGGCTCACTGAGACAGGACCTCACCTGCAGCGAGGAGGCAGCACCTACCTCTCGCAGCAGGTCGTCGATGTCCTTGCTGAGCGGCGCGCGCGGCTCGGCCAGCACCGTGTCGTGGTACACGCCCGCCTGCTGCAACACGCCGCACCGGCTCACTGAGACAGGACCTCACCTGCAGCGAGGAGGCAGCACCTACCTCTCGCAGCAGGTCGTCGATGTCCTTGCTGAGCGGCGCGCGCGGCTCGGCCAGCACCGTGTCGTGGTACACGCCCGCCTGCTGCAACACGCCGCACCGGCTCACTGAGACAGGACCTCACCTGCAGCGAGGAGGCAGCACCTACCTCTCGCAGCAGGTCGTCGATGTCCTTGCTGAGCGGCGCGCGCGGCTCGGCCAGCACCGTGTCGTGGTACACGCCCGCCTGCTGCAACACGCCGCACCGGCTCACTGAGACAGGACCTCACCTGCAGCGAGGAGGCAGCACCTACCTCTCGCAGCAGGTCGTCGATGTCCTTGCTGAGCGGCGCGCGCGGCTCGGCCAGCACCGTGTCGTGGTACACGCCCGCCTGCTGCAACACGCCGCACCGGCTCACTGAGACAGGACCTCACCTGCAGCGAGGAGGCAGCACCTACCTCTCGCAGCAGGTCGTCGATGTCCTTGCTGAGCGGCGCGCGCGGCTCGGCCAGCACCGTGTCGTGGTACACGCCCGCCTGCTGCAACACGCCGCACCGGCTCACTGAGACAGGACCTCACCTGCAGCGAGGAGGCAGCACCTACCTCTCGCAGCAGGTCGTCGATGTCCTTGCTGAGCGGCGCGCGCGGCTCGGCCAGCACCGTGTCGTGGTACACGCCCGCCTGCTGCAACACGCCGCACCGGCTCACTGAGACAGGACCTCACCTGCAGCGAGGAGGCAGCACCTACCTCTCGCAGCAGGTCGTCGATGTCCTTGCTGAGCGGCGCGCGCGGCTCGGCCAGCACCGTGTCGTGGTACACGCCCGCCTGCTGCAACACGCCGCACCGGCTCACTGAGACAGGACCTCACCTGCAGCGAGGAGGCAGCACCTACCTCTCGCAGCAGGTCGTCGATGTCCTTGCTGAGCGGCGCGCGCGGCTCGGCCAGCACCGTGTCGTGGTACACGCCCGCCTGCTGCGACACGCCGCACCGGCTCACTGAGACAGGACCTCACCTGCAGCGAGGAGGCAGCACCTACCTCTCGCAGCAGGTCGTCGATGTCCTTGCTGAGCGGCGCGCGCGGCTCGGCCAGCACCGTGTCGTGGTACACGCCCGCCTGCTGCGCCAGCTGCAACACACGTCCGAACGTTGCGTCAAGCAAATATTAAATATAAAATCGCATCAATCACGGGTCAAGCACGTTTATGCTTGACTCAAGCATCCAGCAAATATTGTAAACGGTCAGAATGCTTGACTCAAGCATCCAGCAAACATTGTAAACGGTCAGAATGCTTGACTCAAGCATCCAGCAAATATTGTAAGCGGTCAGAATGTTTGACTCAAGCATCCAGCAAATATTGTAAGCGGTCAGAATGTTTGACTCAAGCATCCAGCAAACATTGTAAACGGTCAGAATGCTTGACTCAAGCATCCAGCAAACATTGTAAACGGTCAGAATGCTTGACTCAAGCATCCAGCAAACATTGTAAACGGTCAGAATGCTTGACTCAAGCATCCAGCAAATATTGTAAACGGTCAGAATGCTTGACTCAAGCATCCAGCAAACATTGTAAACTGTCAGAATGCTTGACTCAAGCATCCAGCAAATATTGTAAGCGGTCAGAATGCTTGACTCAAGCATCCAGCAAACATTGTAAACGGTCAGAATGCTTGACTCAAGCATCCAGCAAATATTGTAAGCGGTCAGAATGCTTGACTCAAGCATCCAGCAAATATTGTAAGCGGTCAGAATGTTTGACTCAAGCATCCAGCAAACATTGTAAACGGTCAGAATGCTTGACTCAAGCATCCAGCAAACATTGTAAACGGTCAGAATGCTTGACTCAAGCATCCAGCAAACATTGTAAACGGTCAGAATGCTTGACTCAAGCATCCAGCAAACATTGTAAACGGTAAGAATGCTTGACTCAAGCATCCAGCAAATATTGTAAACGGTCAGAATGCTTGACTCAAGCATCCAGCAAACATTGTAAACGGTCAGAATGCTTGACTCAAGCATCCAGCAAATATTGTAAACGGTCAGAATGCTTGACTCAAGCATCCAGCAAACATTGTAAACTGTCAGAATGCTTGACTCAAGCATCCAGCAAATATTGTAAGCGGTCAGAATGCTTGACTCAAGCATCCAGCAAACATTGTAAACGGTCAGAATGCTTGACTCAAGCATCCAGCAAACATTGTAAACGGTAAGAATGCTTGACTCAAGCATCCAGCAAACATTGTAAACGGTCAGAATGCTTGACTCAAGCATCCAGCAAACATTGTAAACTGTCAGAATGCTTGACTCAAGCATCCAGCAAATATTGTAAGCGGTCAGAATGCTTGACTCAAGCATCCAGCAAATATTGTAAGCGGTCAGAATGTTTGACTCAAGCATCCAGCAAACATTGTAAACGGTCAGAATGCTTGACTCAAGCATCCAGCAAACATTGTAAACGGTCAGAATGCTTGACTCAAGCATCCAGCAAACATTGTAAACGGTCAGAATGCTTGACTCAAGCATCCAGAAAACATTGTAAACGGTCAGAATGCTTGACTCAAGCATCCAGCAAACATTGTAAACGGTCAGAATGCTTGACTCAAGCATCCAGCAAATATTGTAAGCGGTCAGAATGCTTGACTCAAGCATCCAGCAAATATTGTAAGCGGTCAGAATGTTTGACTCAAGCATCCAGCAAACATTGTAAACGGTCAGAATGCTTGACTCAAGCATCCAGCAAACATTGTAAACGGTCAGAATGCTTGACTCAAGCATCCAGCAAACATTGTAAACGGTCAGAATGCTTGACTCAAGCATCCAGAAAACATTGTAAACGGTCAGAATGCTTGACTCAAGCATCCAGCAAACATTGTAAACGGTCAGAATGCTTGACTCAAGCAAAAATGTACGTGATTGACGTGAAGTCGCTGCTTGACCGTCTCGGAAGCTCTTAAGTTATTATATTATTTGACTGAAGTTTGTAGGGTTTGTGAATTTTCATTTCTAATAAAAAAAAAACGGCCAAGTGCGAGTCAGGCTCGCGCAGCGAGGGTTCCGTACCACAGTCGTATTTTTTCGACATTTTGCACTATCATGCCGCGTTTGTTTAGTACAAACCGGCCGTGCTCACTGGTCGCTGGTCGCTGGTCGCTGGTCGCTGGTCGCTGGTCGCTGGTCGCCCTCCACCAGCGTTGCACCACGTCATACATTACACTGGTTTGCTCACAAATTGCCTTTATGTTATGTCATTTATGCTTTTTAAAGTGCAATTAATTAATTATTTATAGTTGATAACGCTTGCTGCTGCGTACCTATGTACCTATGTACCTATGTACCTATGTACCTACCTAGGTATGTACCTACTTGCTAATTTAATAACAAATCTCATTAACTAATAACAACAGGTTTCTGGTAAATAAGTAAAACATGAAACTCGGCATCTACCGAGTGTTCCTACATTTCGAAATTGCACTTATATTATCCACACTATCTAGTAGTAATAACAATTACGTAATATTATAACATAACTAGCTTGTGACGTCATGGCTACTCTTGCAGCAGCCTCAGAGGTTTTACATGAACGAGATAATTATTCAATTGATTTAAAATTTTATGAATTGGAGAGTTTAGTGTGTAATAAAAAGTAATTTGCGAAGAATTGTGCAACCAAGTATTATAGTGCGCGACAGGTCGAGATGGCAATCGGGATACGAGGCGGAGGGCCGCCCCGCGCGGCGCGCACCCGCACGTCGCCCTCGCCATCCCGCACCGGGTGAGCGCGGGGGCGTTAGGTTAGATCAGTGAATCGTTGACAGATGGACAGACACGACGACACTGTTCTCCGAGCAGCACAACTACGTGAGTCGGACGTGCTGTACTCACGTGGCGCAGCTCGTCGAGGCGGTCCTTGCTCCTCATGCTGCGTGCCCACTGCACTGCGCGGCGCTGCACGGCACACTGCGCGGCGGCGGTATCTAATCTCGCCTGATAGCGAGTGATATCACGCGCGCCTCACCTCGCCGAAGGTGACGCGTGTACACTGTGCGGTGACGCGGCGTGCAGCATGTAGGTCGCACCTCGCGCCGCGCGCCGGGCAGAGTCAGCGGTCTAGTTACCTACCGTGTCGTACCTACCTACAGCCACTACTGACAAGCAAGTATGCATGTTTATTGTGTAGATGTACTTCAACTGCGCGTATAAGATATATGGTTAGAGTTGCTATTTATTTCTTGAAATTGCTACTAAACTCTTTAGATTTTGCTTAAGAATTAATTCTAAACCATAGACATTTTATTTGTAAACAGAGGCACGTCAAAATGATAGAAAAATACTACAGACGTGACAGAACAATTAACAGATTATAAATGGCAAATCTATGGTACTTACATGGCGAAACTTAATTAAGATTTTATTATAATTTAGAAATAAAGTTATTGTAGATTTAAATAGAGTATAATGTGGTATTTAAAGTATATAAATTTATTAGAGTTTAAACTCTATTGACTCTATTGAATTTAATCTTTACATGGTATCACTATATTTTTATACAGAGGGTGGGAGTTAATCCCAGCCTATAAATGGCTCTGCTTTGACGGTAGACATCATTAATTTTCCTATTTTTAATAAGAAGCTGTGACATACCTACAGGTACGAATATTGTTGATTTTATATTTCAATTGTTATACTATGTATGTTGTTTAATGTGTAATTTGTTATTCAACTGGTATTCCTTTGTAATAGTTTATGCTTATACCCGATGTGGGTTGGATATGTTATGGTAATACCATAGTTGTATCTATTTTTCAATAATTGTGGATAGACACCGCCGAGTTTTTTCTTGCCAGTTCTTTCTCTCGGTAGATATGCTTTTTCGAACTGGCGGTAGATTTTTCTTAAAGGAAATAATAAATTATTTAATGATAAAGCAATAAGTAATGGTAAAGATAAACTTTGATATGGAGGGATTTTTCCCTGAATAAAACAGTTTATTTCCTTATACAATCTTTTATTTTGTTTTCTACCTTCAACCACGCCCTAGCTTATTGATAACGAATTAAGGTTTAGGCTCTCAGTAGGTGATTCCTGACTCTATTGTCTCTATATTCTGAGGCTAATCTAGCATCAGAAGTGGGATACGATATGGCTGAATTGTGCCTTTTCTAATGCAGTTTGTACAAGTTTCAGAAATACCGGCGAATTCGGATGGCTTTGTGAAAAGCCATCAAAGATGTTCCAACAGGCGTTGTGATGACTGACGTCCACGAGAGGTACCACAATGGACATTGGATACCCTAAATCTGGAAATCTTAATATGAAAATATGGTATGAAAAAAAAAGTGAAAGTGAATTAAAACTTTTTTGCAAGACAATTTTTCAGGCAGGTAGGCCTTAGAAAGTTTTATTGCGTAATCATGGACCTATTAATACTCTGTGTAATGTAGTAACACAGTTTCAAAGTACCTGTCGTCATTTTATTTGTTTTAAAACTAATTGTATTATAGAAATAAAGATGTGGGTACTAAATAAATAAAATTTTTGCGTATATTTGTAATTTATAAGATAGTGATGTTGACATTGAATCATTGAATATTGTTTTACGAGTGATGAGTCATCTTACTTTTTTTTAGTTATATTGGTATTCTTGTGGCATTTCCTATGTAAGTACTTCGAGAACGAAGTACTTTTCAGGTTGGCCGAATAGATGTTTATTAATTATTTATGTGTTACATAATGACAGAGAAAAAAAAGAACAGAGAAAAAAAAAGAAAAAAAAAAGAAAAAAAAAAAATTTTTTTTTGTTGTAGTTTTGTTTCAGAAATACACATTCCATCATTCGTTAAATGTTGATGATTCATTGATCAGAAACGCGATTAGCGTGGCCATTTTTGTAAATTTGCTATTGACTTTGCATCGGAGTTCTCACTCGCGAAACGTAGAGATGAAAGATTTGTGATACCTACCTACAATAATTAAGAAATTTTGTTGGAGTTTATTTTTGTAGTTTTTATATAAGGATAGGTTAGGCTGCTGATGTCTTATCCTGTTGCTATGCCGCTAAGTCTAGTAGCTACTGATTGTTTGATGTCATTGTTTTTTTATATATACCCACCGTTACGTAATGTGATGTAATGGAGCTGCCAATCCACACTTGGCCAGCGTGGTGGACTATGGTTAAACCTGAAACCTAAATTTAGAATATTGGAGTTTAGAGATTCTTGACTACCCACTTGTGTTTGATATTTTTTAATTCCGTAGGTTTTTGTTTTGAATAATACTTTTTATTTTCTGACGTTTTTGATGTTTGAAATGTTTTAATTTTTGAACATGGATTTTCTTGTATTTAACTATTTTTGATATTGATTACTTCTTTGACGATCTTTTTAATGTAAATTATTTTTGTGTGATATTTTTTGACATTTTAATTTTTGGTACCTACCTTCATATGTTTTTATTTACTACCTTTTAATAAAAATATCCCCAACTTATAGGAACTGACTTTATTCCATTTAGACAATACTTAATAAACTTCAATCTTAGTTCTAAACTATTAACTTCTTCAAGACATAATTATAAATTCTAATTTTCCCTGCTTCAAATCAATAGCTCCCGCTCTTATTGCCGCCATTTTTACCTCCCCTCATAATTCTTTTTTCAAATTCAACTGTAGGCAAAGCAATGTCGCTAACAATCGGCCATTCTGACTTCATGTCTGTCCTCAGACATTCAGGCTCAATTGAAAGAGATTCTCATTCTATCAAACTCATAGTTTTATCTTGATTTCATGATCACTAACTTTTCATTAATCAAACCACTTCTTTGGTTGAATTCGAAAAATTTCATCTTTTCTTGTCAGGGTTTCTTATTTTATCAAACTTTATATTAATTTCATAATCACCTAAACATAATTACTTAAACCAAACTATTTTTTTGGTTGATTGTTGCATTCGAAGTATTTCATCTTTTCTTGACAAGGGTTCTCATTCCATCAAACTCATAGTTTTATCTTAATCTCATAATCATCACCTTTGCTTAAACTAAACCGCTTTTTTGGTTGATTGTTGCATTCGAAGAATTTCATCTTTTCTTGGCAGGGGTTCTCATTTCATCAAACTCATACTTATATCTTAATCTCATAATCACCATCTTTACTTCAACCAAACTATTTCTTTGGTTGATTGTTGCATTCGAAGAATTTCGTCTTTTCTTGACAAGGGTTCTCATTCCATCAAACTCATAGTTTTATCTTAATCTCATAATCATCACCTTTGCTTAAACTAAACCGCTTCTTTGGTTGATTGTTGCATTCGAAGAATTTCATCTTTTCTTGGCAGGGGTTCTCATTTGATCAAACTCATACTTATATCTTAATCTCATAATCACCATCTTTGTTTAAACCAAACCACTTCTTTGGATGATTGTTACATTCGAACAATTATTTCGTTTCGGCCATCCTTTTCTTAGAATGTCCTCATTCACACATCAGACAGACATAGACATCAGTTTAATATTCATGATCATTGTCAATGTCTAATAGTCTCAGTCTCTTATTATGATCGTCATCATATCCCCAACGTCATGACATCAGTAAAACATCCATGATCGTTCGTCAATAATGCTTATTATTACTTGTCACCTTAATTAACTATATCATTTACGCCATGACAGCCCGCTCACTAGCCTATGGTCATTCTCTTATCATCTTAATCATCATCTTAATTAATTATATCATTTACGCCATGGTGGCCCGCTCACCAACTTGATGGCCGCAAACTAATAGTCTCATTCTCTTATGGTGATCGTCATCATATCCACAACGTCATGACATCAGTAAAATATCCACGATCGTTACGTCAATGATGCCTGAAAGGAACAAAATAAAAACTATTAAGCAGTATCTGAGTTCTTTAAATGTGTAAATGCAGTGTAACTTTAGAGATATACTCACTTATTATTAATTGTCATCTTTAACTAACTATATCATTTACGCCATGGCAGCCCGCTCACTAGCCTATGGTCGCAAACTTAATAGTCTCATTCTCTTATCATCTTAATCATCATTTTAATCATTATTTTAATCATCATCTTAATCATCATCTTAATTAACTATATCATTTACGCCATGGTGGCCCGCTCACCATCCTGATGGCCGCAAACTAATAGTCTCATTCTCTTATGGTGATCGTCATCATATCCACAACGTCATGACATCAGTAAAATATCCACGATCGTTACGTCAATGATGCCTGAAAGGAACAAAATAAAAACAATTAAGCAGTATCTGAGTTCTTTAAATGTGTAAATGCAGTGTAACTTAAGAGATATACTCACTTATTATTAATTGTCATCTTTAACTAACTATATCATTTACGCCATGGCAGCCCGCTCACTAGCCTATGGTCGCAAACTTAATAGTCTCATTCTCTTATCATCTTAATCATCATTTTAATCATTATTTTAATCATCATCTTAATTAACTATATCATTTACGCCATGGTGGCCCGCTCACCATCCTGATGGCCGCAAACTAATAGTCTCATTCTCTTATGGTGATCGTCATCATATCCACAACGTCATGACATCAGTAAAATATCCACGATCGTTACGTCAATGATGCCTGAAAGGAACAAAATAAAAACTATTAAGCAGTATCTGAGTTCTTTAAATGTGTAAATGCAGTGTAACTTAAGAGATATACTCACTTATTATTAATTGTCATCTTTAACTAACTATATCATTTACGCCATGGCAGCCCGCTCACTAGCCTATGGTCGCAAACTTAATAGTCTCTTTCTCTTATCATCTTAATCATCATTTTAATCGTCATTTTAATCATCATCTTAATCATCATCTTAATTAATTATATCATTTACGCCATGGTGGCCCGCTCACCAACCTGATGGCCGCAAACTAATAGTCTCATTGTCTTATCGTGATCGTCATCATATTATCCACAACGTCCTGGCAATAACATGGCACATTTTGCTATAAGTAATATCTTCTGCATATTTCAATAGCTTATAAATTTTGTTTCTTGTATGACATCAATCTCTTTATCAAACTATGATCTTTAAATTGTACCGCATTTACATCTTGATCATCATTACAGATTCTTGCTGAAACAGAAATAAAAACAAAGCAGCAACAAAATCACCATTAAAAGGTGGTACATAATTTATTATTGTTAATTGTCGTGTTTTAAAAACGTTTAACTTTCAAGAGTAAAAGATTAATTTTTTTATTACGATTCCCGCGCATAATTTTTTGCGCAAATATATATTTTTTCAGATTTTTTTTTAATGTGCTGTTTAGTAATTTTTTTTAATTTTACAAAAAATTATATCACAATTAAAATATTTTAAGTCATCTACGATTCACCAGGCTGCATGGTCTACGACCTTTGCCTTTTCAAGGAACGAATCGAAATATGCATACTACACCTATACAGCTGCATTCCAATTTATGATTGATCCAAAAAGATAACAAATATGGCGATACTGATCACGTGACTTTATTTTGACTTGACCTCTAGTGATGCGCTATTGCTGAACTAACTATATTGGGAATGTGGACGTTTGAATGAATTAACTCTGATGTAAAGAATTATATTTTCATTTTATGCACTTGCAAAACTTATAAGTCCGTAAACACTATTACGAGAACGCAATATAAAATAACTTTATATATCTATTGATGGTTCGTAAACAATGGGGCCGATTCTGTTGTACACAATGCTATATTAAAATAATTTGATTTAAATAACTCGATCAATTTCCGATTCTGAACGAATTATCGATGTGTACGGTCCCTGACATTCATACATTTTTCGTCTGTGGTTGCAATGTCTAAAGAAATTAAAGAATGCGAAACGTCAAACTAGCATTTTAGTTTACTCTGTGGATCTTAATTTTGTTTTCATTTCATTTTTAATAAAAATTTTGCTTAAATCATGGATAAAAAGAATGAATTTTACGTGTAGGTATATTTGATATGTTGTTCGTGGACCACAAGGCATTAGTGAGTGTTTTAAACTGTTTTATCATCGGGAAAAGTGTTAACGACGTTTATGTCACGGTGCTTTTTACTTCGAACAAAACTATGGAAATATGAACTGATATAGGTAGTTTGTACATCAACAGCTAATAATATTTGTAGTAGCAATACCAAAGATTATTTTTAATGCCGGCATAGGTACCTACTTTTTCTCTAGAATCGTTACACGTTTCGTTATACGCATATATATTTTTTTTGTTAAAATAATCAAAATATACCTAGTGTATTATTTTAATAATTTCGACTGTAATATAAATTCTTATAAACATTTTATAAATCAATAAACTGATTGATTGCCTCCTAATGCCCTATTCATTTTAAAATTATTAAATTTCTACATTTTGATGAAATAATAAATCGACATTAATTAGTTTGACATCATACAACTTTTCTCACTTCCAGATTCTCCCGGGTTAGGTTATCCCATAGATTATCTACTAAGTATATTGTTATCCTATAAGTTATTGGTAGGCTCAAAAGAGCTAGAACCCAGAGCCGTAAAACCAGTAAAAAAAAGTAATCGATCTGTGGTCAATGAAGTGTAGTTAATAAATAAAGGCCTTAAAGGACTGTTATCCAGGGCCGTAAACTAAAAAAAATAAATAAATAAACCTTTATTTTATGTTTCACCCAGTTTTTTTTTACCCTTTTTTTTGGTCGGTGTGTTTTACTACATTTTTCATTCGGATTCGTCCAGAATTTGGACAGTAAACACTAGACACGACGTTACTGGTTTTTTTTTTAATTTAAAATGCTATGTTATACTTTATTAAGTTTAATAAAACAAAGATATTGTGATGATATTACTTTTGTTTTAAATAGTTCACACTCAACTTAGACACAAGTTTTACCTCTTTCATTGTTACTATGTTAAATATTAAGCAACAACAATGAAAGAGATAAACTTGTATCAAAATAACCTCGAAAAATTATAACAACAATAGGTGTAGGATAAGGGCTATATATAGCAGAACAACAGAACCATAGTTATGGGTATATCTAAGAAAATTAGTTCGTACACCAACTACTAGGAGTGCTGATTTCCTTGATGGTTTCGTATAATATTTTCCGCGAGTGATAACTCTATACCCTAATATAATACTACTCTATTGTTTATGATTCCGGACTTTTCCTAAAGTCCATTTGAATATTTTAAAATATAAATTATTATAATATCTATGTTCTGCATTTTAGTCGAGACAAAATCAAAACTCAATTTAACACTCAAAGTACATAGGTACTTTAATAAACGAATAAAAATAGGTACTCACAAAATTGTGGGCGATGAGTAATCTTCACTTCGGAACTAATAAAAATATCCCCAACTTATAGGAACTGACTTTATTCCATTTAGACAATACTTAATAAACTTCAATCTTAGTTCTAAACTATTAACTTCTTCAAGACATAATTATAAATTCTAATTTTCCCTGCTTCAAATCAATAGCTCCCGCTCTTATTGCCGCCATTTTTACCTCCCCTCATAATTCTTTTTTCAAATTCAACTGTAGGCAAAGCAATGTCGCTAACACTTTTTAGATTTTATATTTTATTTATGAAAAATTGTATAGTGGTAGGTATATGGATCAAAACCAATGGTGTTAAGGGACAATTTTATGATGTTTACGATGTTGCCTTAAAACCAATGGTGTTGAAGGATATTTTGTAGTTTAATACCAGTGGTGTTAAAAATATTTTTTGATATTGGTTTAAAACCAATGGGGTTAAAGGATATCTTGTTTGGAAACATATGTGCTGTGGCGAGAAAAATATTTCTTGTATTTTTGAGAGTGAACAGTGTGGTAATTTTGTGTGTCACACACATGTTTAAAATGTTTTTTTTTTAATTTTGTTGGAAGCCACAGACATGTTGTTTGAAAAAATGTTTTGATGTTGTTTAGCAACTTTATTTACTTTACGAATTGTTTGTTTTTATTTTGTTGCTTCGAGAACGAAGCAATTGTCAGTTTGGCCGTATAAGATATATGGTTAGAGTTGCTATTTATTTCTTGAAATTGCTACTAAACTCTTTAGATTTTGCTTAAGAATTAATTCTAAACCATAGACATTTTATTTGTAAACAGAGGCACGTCAAAATGATAGAAAAATACTACAGACGTGACAGAACAATTAACAGATTATAAATGGCAAATCTATGGTACTTACATGGCGAAACTTAATTAAGATTTTATTATAATTTAGAAATAAAGTTATTGTAGATTTAAATAGAGTATAATGTGGTATTTAAAGTATATAAATTTATTAGAGTTTAAACTCTATTGACTCTATTGAATTTAATCTTTACATGGTATCACTATATTTTTATACAGAGGGTGGGAGTTAATCCCAGCCTATAAATGGCTCTGCTTTGACGGTAGACATCATTAATTTTCCTATTTTTAATAAGAAGCTGTGACATACCTACAGGTACGAATATTGTTGATTTTATATTTCTATTGTTATACTATGTATGTTGTTTAATGTGTAATTTGTTATTCAACTGGTATTCCTTTGTAATAGTTTATGCTTATACCCGATGTGGGTTGGATATGTTATGGTAATACCATAGTTGTATCTATTTTTCAATAATTATGGATAGACACCGCCGAGTTTTTTCTTGCCAGTTCTTTCTCTCGGTAGATATGCTTTTTCGAACTGGCGGTAGATTTTTCTTAAAGGAAATAATAAATTATTTAATGATAAAGCAATAAGTAATGGTAAAGATAAACTTTGATATGGAGGGATTTTTCCCTGAATAAAACAGTTTATTTCCTTATACAATCTTTTATTTTGTTTTCTACCTTCAACCACGCCCTAGCTTATTGATAACGAATTAAGGTTTAGGCTCTCAGTAGGTGATTCCTGACTCTATTGTCTCTATACTTCTGAGGCTAATCTAGCACGCGCATGTCGGACGCTCATCCACCGACTGAGTCGACGGTAATAAAAAAAAAAAAAGTTTTTATTTCGACCAACAAGGATCATATTGGTGTTAGTAATTACACGAAACTTAAACCTATTTGTTAGTAAAAAATCTATAACTATAATATTTATAACTATTTAAATTAGGACAGGATCGATTTGCCAGCACGTGAATCGTACAACAGTGATTCAAGTACCTACTGGCAGTCGATCCTGTCAGAAAACACCTTCAGGAGGCCGTTGGGGCTGCACCGGACTCTACGCAACAGGGATGTGCGCCGCGCCCGCATACTAGTATAGAAACTGTCTACATGCGCCTCGGCGAACATCCCTGACGCGCTGCAGAATCTGGGCAGCCCCATCAGCATCCTGAATGCATTATTATATAGTACATGCAGGGCGTTGTACTGCTTTTGCGTGTAATCGATCCACAGGCTGCTCGTGTAGAAGGAGGTGCAATATGCTCTGAAAAGAGTGATTTTAACGGCTACAGAACAACGAGCAAACCTGCGGACGATCATGTTCGCCCTAACAGACAACGCCCTGCGTTCTCTCTCTATATCTGCATCGTCTTTCAGGTCAGAGGATATAACATGCCCCAGGTATTTAAACTGCTCCACTCTCTTTAGTGGAGTCTCATACAGGTTATTCCCGTTGAGTCACACCCCCGTGTGTAACACTGTGACACAAGGTGCCAAAAATTTCAAAACATTCCCGTTGAGTAACACTGTTACACAACGGGAATTTTTTGAACTTGTTGGCACCTTGTGTCACACCTACATAAATACATAATATTATTGCGCGTGTTACGGATACAGCTATCCTTACCTATCTATATAAAACCCAGGCATCGCCGGGGGAGCTAACATGTCGTCTAGCAGCCCAGCTACGTGTGGAAATATGCCATCTCATCACGTTCCGGCACATAGAGTCATCAAGGTCTGCAGCCACCTCTGTACGTGATCTCTGGTGCTAACCGACCACAGAACGGTAGAGGGGAAATCGATATAAAATCGATAGAGTTAGTTTTAAGGTAGCATTAATCTAGCATAAGTAGTATTTGTAATTTAGATAAGATATAGTTAAGTAAAGGCCTTCGTGTCCCAACGTCGACACGAATGTCCTAATTAAATCATTTTCGTAACCAAAAAGGACTTCTGCCTTCAACCCCCGCTCCAGGTAGCCGCCCTTACGTAACTCGCGTGTATCAAGTATTAACTGATTGTGCACTTTTCCGGGATGTCATTTATTTATAAATCCAAGATGGCGGACATGAATTTTTTTACAAAAAATTGACATGGGTGTCGTTTTCAGGGTTTTCGAGGGTGCTGAATTTGATGATGACATTTATTCTGAAATCCAAGATGGCGGACTTGAATTTTTTTACAAAAAATTGACATGGGTGTCGTTTTCAGGGTTTTCGAGGGTGCTGAATTTGATGATGACATTTATTCTGAAAAGTCCAAAAGTGGTGTCGATTAAGGAAACAAAAATGTTTTTCAAAAAAAAGACTTATTTGCTACCGTATTTGCTCGCTGGTTTTGACACCATTTTAGCCGTGACTTAAAAATACTGCGGCTCCTTTGCATTTCCTCAAATACATGACCTCTAATGGGTTTACCATACCATATCCACATCAAAAACGCAGACCTAGCCTCCCTATGAGCGCCAAGTACATATCTGTTCCCCCCAACCACAGGACGCTTCCCCCCGCCCCTGCTGATGCTGACACCACGACACTCAGAAGCTGTATAGCTTGTCAATAAACATAGTGTGATCCGCAGTTGTACAGATCTATTGGGAACAACAGTTATCATTGGGAAGTTCGATAAGACCCAGGCTCTCGTTACACAGCTTACTGTACGATTCTATCTGTTCAAGTTTCCGATCTCCCCAAAGAATTTTGTTATCTACTGATTTCATGTTTAAAGTTACTTTCGGCTTAATCGAATCTAAATTACACTCTATTATTAATGGATAATGGTCTGACCAAAATACGTCATATTTAACGTAAACATTTACAATAGACGATAGAGCGCACTTGGTGGGTAGGTATACAGTGGTCCAGCCAGCGTCTGCATCCGTGAGCGTCACGCACGAAGGTTCACTCATGAGTTCCCGACATTAAACCTAAGAACTGCATTTCCGCACATGTCCACTCTAACTCGTTACAAAAACAAGTCAATTCATGGTAAAACTGTTCGTTCGGATGCGCGTTGAAGTCCCCGAGCATGTACACAGACTCGATATTCTCATCAGTAATTATAGCACTCACCGAACTCGGACAATCCGTGAATTCCGGGAGGCTAATCACTTTATCCGTGGGCAATGGGCAATGGGCATGTATACGCTAAACACTAAAACTGACCTGTGGGCAACCACTATTTCTATAGCACATAGCCGCGGGTTATCACACTGCACTACGGACACATTGGGAAATACACTTTTCTTCCAAAGCAAGGCCACTGTGCACTCGGTGCACAAAATCTCGGTGCACAAAGTGCTCGGTGCTAATGTGCGCTCGGTTGTAAGCCTACTTAGTGGTTGTTTTTAATTAACCAGAGCTTTGTAGCTTAGTAGTTACGACACGTAGAATCTCGCCTAGGGGTCGTAAAGAATTCAGGCCTCGGTCGGAGCCGAGCAGATTTTTCTAAATTCAGGCCTCAAACAGTCAAATTGTCTTTTTTGTACCTGGTAGGTACAAAAAATACAATTTGACTGTTATTTCCTCTCTCCATTTTCTTCCCTTACTTATTTAAAGTTTTATAAAAATTCAAATTCTTAAATTCTTGGCGTTGGGCCAGTGTTGGTACATACTACATTACAATAATTTTGATCATTTTTATCAAAGTAAATAGGTACCTACCTACAAAGTTTAAAGTAATAATTATAGAAGTCTTTCATTCAGATAAACTTTTTATGTTTTCGGTTCATGCTTATCTACTTATTACGTATCATGTTCTGGAATAGACAATGAATAAATGAATTATGAATTATTATAGCTCTGATACAAACAGACGGACGGACGGTGAAGGCTAAGTTCACGAAAGTAAACTCGGGTAACTCATTTTACTTGGTTCAGTTCAATATGATCGTTTTCGTCGGCAGTACGCCTTGTTGAATATAATACCAAATGTTTACTTACTGAATATCACTTGTATGGGAAGGCGGAAGTACTTATGCCATATTTATACATTAACTTCGTCCGTGAGAATTAATTAGTAGTCGAGTCAATTTAGCTCAAAAATAGGGATAAGGTAAATTCACATAGAGCTGAAAACTTGTCCGAATGTTCTGAACACCATTATAAATGAAATGTGTCTCCATCGATCCGACATTTGCAAAAAAAAGATATTCAAGGTCAAATAACACAAATATGGGTATTTTGCGTTTTTCAGCTAAACGGTAAGTTTTATCATAAAAATATTCAGGATCAAATTGTAGACCTACCTATAAAAATTGTCTTTACATTTTTTTCCTAAAAGTCACCATTTCTGAGATATTACGATTCAAATAGTTGAAAAAGTCCTTTTCCTCATAATTTGCAAAAGTACCCCGCTTTTAAACATCAATCAATCAATCAGCCTGTTTGCCTCCACTGCTGGACATAGGCTCTCCCTCGAGCGCGCCACCACACGCGATCCTGCGCCTTCCTCATCCACCCACTTCCCGCCACGTTCTTAAGGTCCTCAGTCCAGCGGGTTGGAGGTCGTCCACACCTCACAAACATCACTGAGCTATAATAGTGAATAAGTGAAAGTATTTTCACATTCGCCCTGGCCCCTGACTTACCGTTCACTGCGTGACGCGTGACGTACGAACCGACGAATAACGACAACGATAGAGAGGGGAAACGGCCGGACATGAGAAAAGGACTGGCTGAAGTACAAGAAGTAGAAAAAGAACCAAAAAAATAATTAGGGTGCCTGCATGTAAAGTACAAGTTCATAATGCTTTCACGTTTGAAAAGTTATGAGATCTCTAGTAGAGCCGAGCTTCGATTGGTGCCGCCCGTGGGGCCCTTTGGAGTTGGGCCGCGCGTCACAACTCCAAAATATATAGCTCTTAAGTGCTCTTGACTATACCACATTTTATAACAATAATTAATGACATTCTTTACTAATAAGCCCTAAATCTACGAACCCTACAAGTCTTGGCAACCTTTACATGAAATGTTTTTGGTGGGATAAAAACTGGGACAGATATTATTTAGAATGTATATTATAAGCAGTTTATTATCCACTGATAATTTAAAGTTTCTACCCAATTATCCAGTGGAATGTTTTGAACCGTATGTTAAGCTCCTCCCTTTTTGTTGTGATGTGCTTTTTCCACTTTAATCTTCGGTCAAGATGTAGTTCTAGGTATTTCACATGTTCAATGTGATGTGGCAAAGTGTTACTACCAAGATGTAGTTCTAGGTATTTCACATGTTCAATGTGATGTGGCAAAGTGTTACTACCAAGATTAACTGGCGGCAGTTTCCTTGTCTTAGCGCGAAGGTTACCTGTACTGCTTTCTTGGTGCTTGCCTTCATCCTCCACTTCAGAAGCCAGTCGCCAATCTGGTCAAGTCCTTGTTGTAAAAGTACAGAGGCAGATGCAGCGTTTTTGTGGCTCGCTAGGATATCATCTGCTGTAGTTGATGTAGTTATATTCTGCATGGTTGGCAGATCTGCAATATATATTGTGTACAGCGTAAGCCCAAGAACAGATCCCTGCGGCACTCCAGCGTTGATGTTGTAAAACTGTGAAGTGGTATCTTGTTCTTTGATCTGGAATATTGTATCAGACAGGTAGGGAGCCAAGAGTTGGATGTAAGATTGCCAATATATATTTACTTCTTAGAGGGTTTTTGTGTCGGGACTTTTTTAAATGTTTATTTTTCTATGGAAGCTACAGAACAGCAGCTCAATTTTCGGTAACATGACAGTGTGACGCCTCTGATTGGCCGACACCAGACACATGACACATGACTCTGCATTGTTGCAACACGCCATCATTCAGCCACAGATAACAATCGCGATTGTAACAATGGTTGCTGCAAGTGTCAACGCTTCTTCTTCTCGAAGTTGACAGTGCGTTCGCGGCCTATCGGAACTATCATGTAGATTATGCCTAAAATTAGTCTATGGTTAGCGAATAGGAATAGTACTTACTTTAAGAACTGTCAAATAAACCGTTACACACTCTCTCCGCTGAAAAGTACGTTGTTTCAATTGTTCCTTCTCCGAACCTGAAAATAAGAAGATCTGCCTATCGGGTCTTCGGTGTTCGTTTAAATAACTAACAGCGTCTTCCGGACTCGGCCTGCAGGAGTCGCGCTCACTTCTCTGTGCACACAGGTTTGTGTACGAAGCTATACACGAGGTGTGCACACAGGTTTGTGCACGAAGCTATACACGAGGTGTGCACACAGGTTTGTGTACGAAGCTATACACGAGGTGTGCACACAGGTTTGTGTACGAAGCTATACACGAGGTGTGCACACAGGTTTGTGTACGAAGCTATACACGAGGTGTGCACACAGGTTTGTGTACGAAGCTATACACGAGGTGTGCACACAGGTTTGTGTACGAAGCTATACACGAGGTGTGCACACAGGTTTGTGTACGAAGCTATACACGAGGTGTGCACACAGGTTTGTGTACGAAGCTATACACGAGGTGTGCACACAGGTTTGTGTACGAAGCTATACACGAGGTGTGCACACAGGTTTGTGTACGAAGCTATACACGAGGTGTGCACACAGGTTTGTGTACGAAGCTATACACGAGGTGTGCACACAGGTTTGTGTACGAAGCTATACACGAGGTGTGCACACAGGTTTGTGTACGAAGCTATACACGAGGTGTGCACACAGGTTTGTGTACGAAGCTATACACGAGGTGTGCACACAGGTTTGTGTACGAAGCTATACACGAGGTGTGCACACAGGTTTGTGCACGAAGCTATACACGAGGTGTGCACACAGGTTTGTGTACGAAGCTATACACGAGGTGTGCACACAGGTTTGTGTACGAAGCTATACACGAGGTGTGCACACAGGTTTGTGTACGAAGCTATACACGAGGTGTGCACACAGGTTTGTGTACGAAGCTATACACGAGGTGTGCACACAGGTTTGTGTACGAAGCTATACACGAGGTGTGCACACAGGTTTGTGTACGAAGCTATACACGAGGTGTGCACACAGGTTTGTGTACGAAGCTATATACGAGGTGTGCACACAGGTTTGTGTACGAAGCTATACACGAGGTGTGCACACAGGTTTGTGTACGAAGCTATACACGAGGTGTGCACACAGGTTTGTGTACGAAGCTATACACGAGGTGTGCACACAGGTTTGTGTACGAAGCTATACACGAGGTGTGCACACAGGTTTGTGTACGAAGCTATACACGAGGTGTGCACACAGGTTTGTGCACGAAGCTATACACGAGGTGTGCACACAGGTTTGTGTACGAAGCTATACACGAGGTGTGCACACAGGTTTGTGCACGAAGCTATACACGAGGTGTGCACACAGGTTTGTGCACGAAGCTATACACGAGGTGTGCACACAGGTTTGTGCACGAAGCTATACACGAGGTGTGCACACAGGTTTGTGTACGAAGCTATACACGAGGTGTGCACACAGGTTTGTGTACGAAGCTATACACGAGGTGTGCACACAGGTTTGTGCACGAAGCTATACACGAGGTGTGCACTGTGACGTTGTAAATTTTGAACTACTAATTAGCGTTTCGCTTTTAATAAAAATTTATTTTGTTCAAAGTATGTTGGTGCCACCTAGCATCAAGGTGCAGAACTACGCGTGGGTCGATGTTCAGAGTTCATTCGAGCCACAATAGATGGCGTTTGCTTCGTTGTCAATTGTCGTAAAAATAAAACAAAATAATTAAATAAAACCATAATATCATTTGTTTATTGTTAAGTCATTAACAAAACGGTTCTTATAATATATCCTTAGGTTCCGCAAATATTCAAAAATGAATTGGCTTCATGATCAAACTAACTGAGAGCGGCGACACTCGGGTTGCGTCTGGCAACACCGATTGATGAGATTTAGAATTTTCCTGGAGTCAACATGTGAAGACGAATTTCTTTCGTTCCAGGAAAATCTCATTCCTTTTCGCCCATGGCTTCGCCTGGAAAAATACAATAGTTCTAAATGTAGTCATCCTAACGTATTTCAATGTTTCATCAATTATGTTCCAGTTATTTTATCTTCCCAAATAAATGAGGATAATGGGTTGTGGGTGGACTTCTGAAAACCATTGGTGGCCAGGAGTTCAATAGGTGAGTTGTGTTTGATCGGGAAAATTCCACGTGTCGAAATTTTCACACAGCACAAATTATAATCTTGTTTTTCTTTGTTACAGGGTTTACGTTTACGTTTACGTTTAGCTTCAGTTTTCCGTTTGCGTTTTCCGTTTTCGTATTTATTTCTTTTGCACATTCACGTTGACAACTTAATTTCTATGGATAAGACTTGGTGAAAATCTTTGTAATGAAACATTTCGGTTGTGAAGAATCAAATAAATTGAGTTTTGGATCTTGGCCGATGCCGTCCAGCTACCTTGCAGTCTTCGCACCTACAAGTAAGCATATGTTTGTATCCTGGACAGTTTAGTGAACCTTCTTAGTGTATGTGTACAGTAAGAACCCTGTCTTTACTACTGAGCTTTTATTTTGAAACAATTTTATGAATTTTACTGTGTCATTGTCTATTCCATGCCAATGGCATCTTAAATTTAAAACATAGATTTTATGTACTATCTACCTAAGGCATTCTAATGTATCTAAATTAAGTCTTGGCATTAAGCTAGAATAACTAAGCATTATTAGCCATCACTATGTATTAAGCGACCCCGGTAAAAGTTACATTAAAAACAATTTTGCCTAACATCTAGCAAATTTCATTTATAACACCTCATATACATTACAAGGGAGTCGACGGCTAGCTTCTATTCTTTACTAGGTAGATAGATCAAGTAAAGTAAATTAAAATTATTTTTTTTTTCCTCTAATCTTTGTAAGGTGGTAGATTATTCCGTATCCGGGTATATTTTCATTCCGCCCAATTTATCACCCTTACAAATGGCGCCCGAACGTTTTTTTATATAGTTATTTCAGTATATTTTGAGAAATTTTGTGAATTTTATGAAATGTACTCCGCTGATTGTACAATTCTCTAAGTAGTGACACATTGCAAAGAGCACTAAGCTGTTTTTTATGGTTAACTAACTAAATAATAACTAATAGTTAGAAATTTTGTCTGATAGTTTAAGTAATTTTCTGAGTATAGTCCAACAGTGGTTGTTTCTTATTTAATTAACACATTATAAATGGTGTTTATGCCGTTCAATTATGTTATTTGACTTACCTTGGAGGTGTATAAGTGAATGTTTGCCTTCAGTTTAGTAATAAACATTGCTTAACTGAGTTGTTGTTGGGTATTGCTTTCAATAGTAAGTACATCTTATGTTTGAAATTTCCGGTAACTTAGTATAATTAAAGTTTTGAAACGCTATGTGCCGTTAACTAGTTACTCACATACATTTATAAATACTAAGAGTTACAACTTGTGAAACTAAATATATAAACTATATTCAGAGATTACATTAAGTTCAAGTATGGAGTTATGAACAATTTTTTTTCAGTGACTTGATACTTCATTATTTTGTTGAAATTTTGTTTAGAGCTGTGTTAAGGTTATGATAAAAGCTACTTCACACACAAAACATGTTAAGTTTAATTGAATGCTGGTAGTTTAAAGTGACATTTAGAAACAGATTTTGTTGTATTTTAGGTTATGTGTTAAAAGTGTAAAGTAACAGCCATCAAACCATTGCACAATCTCTTTGTTTTTTTTGAAAGATAATATGCTAGTCAGAGTTCATTGCAACTTTGTTGCCTGTTTACTTTTGTAATTGTAAAGGTTGTAACACACTGTGTACTCATAAAGGTGATACTGCACCTTACAATCATTTATTCAATTTTGGGAAGTTTTATTTTGTTATATTTTGTTTACTATAGTAATAATATGTGCTTGTATTATTAACAATATTTTGGAATAGGAACATAATTGATAAAATAGTTAGGATAGACTTAAGAATATTGTTTTTGTTGTGTATTTTGCTTGTGTATATTTAATAGTTTAAATAACTTCTTTTGTGTTTGTGTTTAACCAATTTGTATAAGGCTAAACATAGACAGTTACACAAGCTCGATATTTTGTTAAATGTGTTTTGACTTAACACAATGGAACAGACTTTTGCCCAGTTTCATTCACTTTTGAAGGACGAATTGTGTTATGAGGTATCCATTCGTTCCGAAACTCCAGCACCTACAGTGCTAGGTTTAAAGAAACAGTTAAAACAATTAATTCAGGAAATTCCTTCTGAATCAATTTTAGAGACAGATTTCTCTTCTGAAAGTGAGTTAGGGGTTATTACTAAAAAACTTCAAGACTTAGAAGATTTATTAAAAAAGTGTTCTGACACTAAAGATAGACATGCCCTCTGTAGGTCTAAAGCTTTAGCTTCACATTTGTACTTTAGAATTTTGAGAATACAGTGTTCCGAACTCAGCTTAATAAGTAGGAAGAGTGAATTACATACAAAGTTGCAGAGTTTGATTTCCAGATTAGATGCTGACAATGAGTCGTCTCACGACGAATCACTGGATTCCGAGAGTACCGCCGTTGACTGCACTGGTGATAAAAATGTTGCCAAGTGGAAGTTAAATTTCAACGGACAGGGTGATCCGCGCAGTTTCATCGAACGCGTTGAGGAATATAAAAGATCTTATGGCGTTTCAGATGGAAAATTATTTGTTTCTGCATTTCATCTTTTTACAGGCCGAGCATTGTTATGGTACAGAGGCAACAAATGTCAAGTTTCGTCTTGGTCAGAATTGAAAACTTTATTTTTAGAGGAATTTGATGCAGTAGATTATGACTACAGGTTGCTAGGTGAAATTCGAGCAAGAACACAAGGCTCTGAAGAACCTGTGTCTATCTATTTCGCTGTAATGTTTTGCATGTTTTCAAGGTTGTCAACACCACTTTCCGAAGAACAAAAGTTACAAATTTTATTACATAATATTCGCCCTTTTTACTCAGAACAATTAGCTCTTGTTGACATTAAGTCTGTCGCAATGTTGAAGGAAAAGTGTCGCAAACTAGAGGCTGCGAGGCAGCGTTCCGCCTTATTTTCTGAGCCTACTAACAGTAAGGCAACTTTAAGTTCAGAGTTTGCTTACAAACAAGTGACAAAACAGATAAACACACTTTCAGTCACACCTGCACCTAAGGTTGATACAAGTAAAGGCACTAATTTTACGAAAACAAATAAACAACTATGTTACAAGTGCGGCAAGGGTAACCATTCCTTTAAATTTTGCAGGACAGTTCCGAAATTTATTAGATGTTTTTCGTGTGGACGTCAGAACTTTACAGTAAAGACATGTCCAAGTTGTAGTAAAAAGGCGATTAGTAAACCCGCTCCGGACAAAAATTCAAAAAACTAATTAGTAAGAACTGTGCAGAGACACAAGTAAAGAACTTGGTCATTAACAACAAAACATCCCTTTTACCTGACACAGTTCTGTATTCAGTGGATAAACGAGACTTTAGGCCATATTTAAAGGTTTTGTTGACGGTTTTGAGATTACAGGTTTACTAGATTCCGGTGCTTGCGCGTCAATTTTGGGTAACCAGGCGCACAAGGTTTTTTTGAGATTCGGTTATAAATTGCATAGCAGTATTGATACCACATTTTCAGTGGCAAATGGAGACAAACTTGATTGCATGGGTTATATGTTTATTCCGATTACTTATAATTCCGTAACTCACATAATAAAATTTTTTGTAGTACCCTCTATAATAGCGGATGTTATTTTTGGCTGTGACTTTTGGAAAACATTTCAGTTAGCCCCTGGCATTTTTGATAATTTAGAATTAATTAAGGCACCTTCTCAATTTTACAATATTTGTGCGATTGATAATGAACAAATTCATACCATCACTTCTTTTGAAAACTTATCATCTCAACAGAAAGAATTAGCCCAGTCTGTAGTAAATAAATTTTTAGATATTTCTTCAGAGAAAATTGGATTGGGTAGAACAAAATTAATTGAACATGTTATTGACACCGGTGATGCCTTGCCAATAAAAATAAAACAATATCCACTTTCTCCCGAAAAGAAGGAAGCTTTAAGTAAAGAGTTAGATAGGATGCTGGAAATGGACGTAGTTACTCCGAGTGAAAGCCCTTGGAATAACCCAGCAATTTTAGTGAAAAAGGCAAATGGAGACTGGAGATTTTGCCTAGATTGCAGGAAATTAAATTCAGTGACAAAGGGGGATTCATACTCAATACCGTACATTCCACAAATTCTAGATAGCTTGAAAGAGGCAAGGTTTTTATCATCGATTGATTTAAGTTCAAGTTTCTGGCAAATTCCGTTAGCTAACGACTCTCAGGAAAAAACCAGTTTTACAGTTCCTGGTAGAGGGTTATTCAAATTTAAAGTCATGCCGTTTGGCCTATGCGGTGCACCAGCACGACAGCAGAGGTTAATGGACCAGTTATTTAATCAAAATTTTTGTAGTGATATTGAAAATGGAATAGTATTTTGTTATATAGATGATATTGTTATTTGTTCTGCTGATTTTGAAACCCATTTAATTTTATTAAACAGAGTTCTGGATAAACTAAAAATGGCTCAACTATCCATAAATTTTGATAAATGTAATTTTTTTAGAAACTCTTTGAAATATTTAGGGTATATAGTGGATGAATTTGGTTTACGCACAGATCCTGGAAAAGTTGCCGCAGTTTTGAACTTTCCGACCCCAAAAACTGCACAGGAGGTAAAGATTTTCCTAGGCACTTGTTCTTGGTACAGGCGCTTTATTAGGAATTTTTCAACCATCGCTGCACCACTCAATAGACTAACGAGTAAAGGAAAGAACGCACCTAAATTTGAGTGGAGCGAACAGGCAGAGGTAGCATTTAATACATTGAAGAATGCGTTGGTAACCGCACCTGTTCTTGCGGTACCGAATTTTGAAAAACCATTCAAAATACATTGTGATGCTTCTGCATATGGTGTTGGCGGTATGCTGACGCAAGAAACCGATGGTTGCGATCATCCCATTGCGTATGTCAGTAGGAGCCTAAATAAAAACGAAAGGAATTACAGCGCGACGGAACGCGAGGCTCTAGCTGTGATTTTTGCAGTGGAGAAATTTCAGGCTTATTTTGGTTCCAAGCCAGTCACAATTATCACAGACCATGCATCCCTAAAGTGGTTCTTAAATTTAGAAAATCCCTCAGGACGACTCGCCAGATGGGGTTGTAGATTATCACAGTATAATTTTGTTATCGAACATAGGAAGGGTTGTGATAATGTAGTTCCGGATACCTTGTCGAGACTCATACACGTAGATGTAGTTGGGGATCGTAATGATAACTCTAGTCAACAAGTTTTGGTAGATGACTGGTATGACAAAACATTTAATGGCTGTAAAATCAATCCAGCAAATTTTCCGAATTTTAGTATTTTGAACGATAAACTATATCGTTACAGTAAATGTAAATACCAGCTTCTCAGTGAGTTCGACTGGAAAGAGGTAGTCCACAAGAACGACATCCTTAGAATTATGCAACAAAACCATGCAGATGCAACTGCAGGTCATTTTGGTGTGTTCAAAACTCATCGCAGATTATCCCTCAGATATTTTTGGCGTGGTATGTATAAGGACGTGGTTGAGTACGTTAAGAATTGTGATACTTGCTCTGCGTATAAACACACGACATCAGCCACTCCAGGTCTGCTTGGGAAGCCTAAAGTCTGCGAGAGACCTTTTCAGGTCATTTCGGCTGATTTAGTCGGACCTTTGCCTAGGTCTAAATCAGGATTTACATTTCTTTTTGTGGTGACGTGTTGTTTTTCGAAATATACAATGTTGTTTCCGTTACGGCGTGCCACAGGTGCCGCTGTTGTTAAAGCGCTAGAGAATTTTGTATTTTTGAACCATAGTGTTCCAGAGACTGTGATTGTGGACAATGGGTCCCAATTTACAGGATCTGAATTCCGTAATCTCATTAAGCGTTATAATATTCCGAAATTACACTACACACCACTGTACACTCCGCAAGTTAACCTTGTTGAGAGGTACAATAAGGTTGTTATGACTGCTGTAGCCGCTTTTGTGAAAGATAACCACAGGTCCTGGGACGAAAACCTGTACAAGGTCCAGTTCGCCATAAACAGTGCGGTTAATGAATCCACTGGATTCTCCCCGTTCTTCCTTGTCCACGCTAGAGAACCGGTCTTAAATGGTTCCTTCTATAAGGACACGGATAAGGAGTACGAGGCCGGAATTCCAAGGGAGGAATACGCAGGAAAGTTTGGAACTTTGGAGGACATATTTGGTCAGGTTAGGAGAAATTTGTTTCAGGCTCATGCAGAGTATGCAACGCATTACAACTTAAGGCGTAGGTCTGCAAGCTATTCTGTTGGGGACATAGTGTGGAAAAAGACCTATCCACAAAGCGACGCTACAAATTTTTTCGCAGCTAAGCTGGCACCTAAGTATGAAAAGTGCAGGGTTGTCAAGGTTTTGTCACCTTTGGTTTATGAACTAGTTAGAGTAGCTGACAACCACCCAATAGGCACTTGGCATATTAAGGATATTAAGAAGTAGATATTTGCCATTACTTAGTTTGGTCTAAACTGTTTGAATATTTAAGTTATCAATATTCAATTAGGAATTTGTATGAGTGTAGTGATGTTCTGAGTTAACAGTTACATTACCATGGTTCAGTTGAGGAGGAATGTAGTGGATGTATGTAGGGATGAATATGTGATGATTGGAATGCTTGTGGTAGACCAACCGGTTGAGAAAGTAAAAATGCAAATATCGTACTTTGGGGATAACGAAAAGGGGGGGGTTTTGTGTTTTGTTTTCGTTTTCCTTCTAGATAATGGATCATTTCTGTTATTTTTCCGATTCTGTTCCGAGATCTATTTTCTAGGAGAGTTATTTCGTTTTTTTTTTCTCATATTCCGATTTTGATTCGGTTTTTATTTTTCCGAATGGGATAGAGAACGGTTGCCATATCAGATGGACCCGTTCACAACCAGATTTTCCGTATTTGTTGAGTAACAAATATTACGATGGTAGTTTAAAAGAGTGAACCACCGTAGGCCTAGACGCATTCTATCAGTCAGCTGAAGAATGATGCCAAGATGTTTCCACTCAAGTGTCTTAGACACCATGAAGTTTTTTGTATATATTCTTTTTAGAAGTTAGGGTTGTGTAGTTAAGTATAATGTATAAAACCTTACACTGTTTTCAGTATATTTATTTTGTTAGACAATTTTCCTTGTTAGTAGTAGATGTGCGTTCACGCGTAACTTCTGTGTTTTTTTTTGTTTGTTTGTTTCAGGCAAAATGTTAGTAGTTGTTGGATGACGCTGAGGGCAGCGTGGTTCAACCTGTTGAACCTTTTCGTAGGAGGGGAAGTATTGTGACGTTGTAAATTTTGAACTACTAATTAGCGTTTCGCTTTTAATAAAAATTTATTTTGTTCAAAGTATGTTGGTGCCACCTAGCATCAAGGTGCAGAACTACGCGTGGGTCGATGTTCAGAGTTCATTCGAGCCACAATAGATGGCGTTTGCTTCGTTGTCAATTGTCGTAAAAATAAAACAAAATAATTAAATAAAACCATAATATCATTTGTTTATTGTTAAGTCATTAACAAAACGGTTCTTATAATATATCCTTAGGTTCCGCAAATATTCAAAAATGAATTGGCTTCATGATCAAACTAACTGAGAGCGGCGACACTCGGGTTGCGTCTGGCAACACCGATTGATGAGATTTAGAATTTTCCTGGAGTCAACATGTGAAGACGAATTTCTTTCGTTCCAGGAAAATCTCATTCCTTTTCGCCCATGGCTTCGCCTGGAAAAATACAATAGTTCTAAATGTAGTCATCCTAACGTATTTCAATGTTTCATCAATTATGTTCCAGTTATTTTATCTTCCCAAATAAATGAGGATAATGGGTTGTGGGTGGACTTCTGAAAACCATTGGTGGCCAGGAGTTCAATAGGTGAGTTGTGTTTGATCGGGAAAATTCCACGTGTCGAAATTTTCACACAGCACAAATTATAATCTTGTTTTTCTTTGTTACAGGGTTTACGTTTACGTTTTACGTTTAGCTTCAGTTTTCCGTTTGCGTTTTCCGTTTTCGTATTTATTTCTTTTGCACATTCACGTTGACAACTTAATTTCTATGGATAAGACTTGGTGAAAATCTTTGTAATGAAACATTTCGGTTGTGAAGAATCAAATAAATTGAGTTTTGGATCTTGGCCGATGCCGTCCAGCTACCTTGCAGTCTTCGCACCTACAAGTAAGCATATGTTTGTATCCTGGACAGTTTAGTGAACCTTCTTAGTGTATGTGTACAGTAAGAACCCTGTCTTTACTACTGAGCTTTTATTTTGAAACAATTTTATGAATTTTACTGTGTCATTGTCTATTCCATGCCAATGGCATCTTAAATTTAAAACATAGATTTTATGTACTATCTACCTAAGGCATTCTAATGTATCTAAATTAAGTCTTGGCATTAAGCTAGAATAACTAAGCATTATTAGCCATCACTATGTATTAAGCGACCCCGGTAAAAGTTACATTAAAAACAATTTTGCCTAACATCTAGCAAATTTCATTTATAACACCTCATATACATTACAAGGGAGTCGACGGCTAGCTTCTATTCTTTACTAGGTAGATAGATCAAGTAAAGTAAATTAAAATTATTTTTTTTTTCCTCTAATCTTTGTAAGGTGGTAGATTATTCCGTATCCGGGTATATTTTCATTCCGCCCAATTTATCACCCTTACAGCACACAGGTTTGTGCACGAAGCTATACACGAGGTGTGCACACAGGTTTGTGTACGAAGCTATACACGAGGTGTGCACACAGGTTTGTGCACGAAGCTATACACGAGGTGTGCACACAGGTTTGTGCACGAAGCTATACACGAGGTGTGCACACAGGTTTGTGCACGAAGCTATACACGAGGTGTGCACACAGGTTTGTGCACGAAGCTATACACGAGGTGTGCACACAGGTTTGTGCACGAAGCTATACACGAGGTGTGCACACAGGTTTGTGCACGAAGCTATACACGAGGTGTGCACACAGGTTTGTGCACGAAGCTATACACGAGGTGTGCACACAGGTTTGTGCACGAAGCTATACACGAGGTGTGGGTACAAAGTAAAATAAAAGTCACTCCGAGTCGTCTATCATGTTTTATTGTAACATATAGATAGTTTTCTACACATCCACCTTAACTACGCGTTATGCGCTAAGTGATATGGTTCTGTACAGGGCGGCTCGCGGACCGCCTCACATAAATAAATTCCACATTATCATAATATAAACTTACACTATATCGCGCTCGGCGCGCCCGGGCCGGGGCCGGGCCGGGGCCGGGCCGGGCCGGGGCCGGGGCCGGGCCGGGGCCGGGCCGCTGCGGGGTCGGTCGCAGGTCGCCGGGGTGCGGCGTGCGACCGAGCCCGTCAGCACGTGGCGACGCCGCCCGGACACGCAACTTACAGTACAGTCGATGTAGAGTCGACAGCGATGTATCTATACAACAGTCCTGCGCTATGTACACTGAGTCCTCCCCGCGCGGGGCTCTCTACACGATATGTAGCGGTCAGTCGCGCGGCGCGCGCGCCAGCAGCGCCAGCGGCTGCAGCGCGGCGGCCTGCAGCGCGGCGTGCGCGTGCGCGTGTGGGTGCGCGTGCGGGTGCGGGTGCGCGTGCGCGTGCACGTGCGGCGGCAGCGCGTGCGCCAGCGGGTGCAGCAGCGCGCCGGCGCCGGGCGACGCCGCGCCGCCCGCCTCGCCCGCCGGCGGGTTGATGCGCTTCTCCTGCGGAGGAGACAGGGAGGGTGAGTGGGGGGCTGGGGGTGCTGCGCGGGGCGACGACGGCCGGGGGGCGACACTCACCTTCTGGCGGCGGTTGCAGAACCACACGCGCACGACCTCCTTCTCCATGCAGAGCGAGTCGGCGAGCGCGGCGATCTCCTCGCTGGTGGGCTTGGGGTTGTGCAGGAAGGCCTTCTCGAGCGCGACGCGCACGCCGCTCTCGATGCTGGTGCGCTTCTTGCGGCGCCGGCCCACGGCCTCGGCCAGCGCCGCGCCGCCCGCCGCGCCGCCGCCGCCGCCGCTCAGCGACGAGTCGGCGTCCTCCAGCCACTTCTGCAGCAGCGGCTTCAGCTTGCACATGTTCTTGAAGCTCAGGTTGAGCGCCTCGAAGCGCGAAATGGTGGTCTGCGAGAAGTCGTTGCCGTACAGCTTGCCCATCGCCAGCCCGACGTCGCCCTGCGTGAACCCTGCAACACGAGAGCGTCCGTCGTCAGTCGCCGCTCGACCGTCGCCGCGTGCGGACGTGTGGGGGGGGGGGGGGGGGGCGCACTCACCCAGCTTGATGCGGCGCTGCTTGAACGTCTTGGCGAAGTGCTCCAGCTCCTCCAGGTCGGCCGTGTCGTCGGCGGGGTCGAGCGCGCGCGGCTTGTGCGCGTGCGCGTGCAGCGGCGAGTGCGCGGCGCCGAGCGGCGAGTGCGCGTGCAGCGCGTGCGCGTGCGCGGGCGGCGAGCGCGCGCGGCCCGGGCCCGGCGTGTGCGGCGTGAGGAAGGCGGCGGCGCCGGGCGGGCTGCGGCGCGGCGACGGCGAGCGCGTCTCTGCAACAAACGCCGTCTCGTCTCTGTGAGACATCTCTACCGGACACCCGCGGTAGTGGAAGAGGTAATGAAGGGACAACAACAGATAGCTAACACAATTGGCTGCGCCTCAGTGCGCCTTCGGTTGAGCCAGAGAAGACACTTGCAGCGACAGAGCGCCGCGAAATGAAACTTTCTACATTTTACTCGAATCACTCAAATACTGCCACAACGTTTGCATTCAGATATTCTTCAACAGATTCGATATCAGTCTCTGTAGAGAGGGTTTGAAGTAAAATGCTTGGAGCATTACCTGCGGCGGGCGCGGCGTGCGCGCGCGCCTGCAGCTGCTGCAGCTGCTGCGCGGCCGCCTGCGCCACGGCCTGCTGCACCTGCAACACACGCGCCGTCAGTTGGTCATCGCTACCGGGGCCACTGGCAGCAGAGCTTGCTGCGGCAGTTCGCGGCCCAGCCCCCACCCCCAGGGCACCGTAGCACAGAGCGCAGATCAGCTCGGCTCTGTGATCGTGGACAGAAGGTGGTCTTGGAACAAGACTTCGAGGCACGCGGGGTCTGAACACACATACACACACTCTGAACGCCTCCCAGAAAGGGGAGGACGACCAAAATAGGCAAAGACAAGAAAAACAAACGGGAAGTAAACAAAGCTGCTCCCCGAGAATACGCCGACAATAATACCCATTGCCTGAGACCCGCCCCGATGCAACCCTCGTACCATCCCGCTCGTCACCATCCCGCTCGTCGCCATCCCGCTCGTCACCATCCCGCTCGTCACCATCCCGCTCGTCACCTTCCCGTGCGGAAGTGCGGGACTTGCTCTGCGAGCTTCTGACTTCAACATCATCATCATCGTCAACCGATACACGTGCACCGCTGGACACGGTTCTCTCGTAGGTAGAGACTTCTACATGCCATGGTCTTTCGCGTGTATTGACTTCAACACAACAACACAACACA
Organism: Maniola hyperantus; assembly: GCF_902806685.2. Taxonomy (NCBI): domain Eukaryota; kingdom Metazoa; phylum Arthropoda; class Insecta; order Lepidoptera; family Nymphalidae; genus Maniola; species Maniola hyperantus. Next base: position 16,112,303 of record NC_048543.1, on the reverse strand, counting down.
CAAACAGCGGTAGGACGGATAGGATTGCGCGGAGTGGCGCGGAGTGGCGCGGAGTGGCGCGGAATGGCGCGGAGTGGCGCGGAGTGGCGCGGAGTGGCGCGGAGTGCGGGTGACGGCGGGCTTCATCTACAATCTGTCGAAAGTAAAATTGAGCAACGAGCATCGTCGTGCAGAAACCTGCACGTTGGAGAGGTCCCCACTCCCCACTCCCCACTCCCCACTCCCCACTCCCCACTCCCCACTCCCCATAGCGTTCACGATGTGTGCAGTGCGCTGGTCCGTGTACTCGTGTTTCGTCATCGTCTGTTACCAAAATATTGTATACTAGCCGATGCTCGCGACTTCGTACGCGTGGATTTAAGTTATTTGAAATCCCATGCGAACTCTTCAATTTTCCGGGATAAAAAGTAGCCTATGTCCTTCCCCGGGATATAAGCTAACTCTGTACGAAATTTCGTCAAAGTCGGTTGAACGGTTGGGCCGTGAAAGGCTAGCAGACAGACAGACAGACAGACACACTTTCGCATTTATAATATTAAGTATGGATTAGTATGGATGAAGCTATTAACACTTGCCGGAAACAGATTTTGTGTCAAAATGTACTGTACGGGAACATGAAGCGACAAACGACAAGTGGGAACGGGGGGCAACGGTGAAGGAAAACTTCGTGAGGAAACCTGCAAGCCTGAGAGTTCTTCATAATGTTCTCAAAGGTGTGTGAAGTCTGCCAATCCACACTTGGTCAGCGTGGTAGAGTATCGCCAAAACTCTTCTCACTGTGAGAGAACGGCCGTGTCCTGTAGTGAGCCGGCGAGGGCTTGGTCGTATGTAGCGTGTGTTGGCGGGTGGTCACCTGCGTGTGCAGCAGCAGCGAGTGCGCGCCGTGCTGCGTGAGCAGCAGGTGCTGCAGCTGCGCCAGCGCGTTGCCCGCGCCCGCCGCGCTCTGGAAACAGGAATAACGTGCTTTTTGACTTTGATGTGCTAAACAAAGGTGGGGGGAAATCCGTCTCGACCTTCGTCGTGACCTGGGGGACTTTACTGTAGCGGGGGGCTGGCGAGTGGCGCCACTCACCAGCACGGTGGAGGCGGCGGCGGACGCGGCGCTCACGGCGCACGGCGCGGCGCTCACGGCGCACGGCGCGGCGCTCACGGCGCACGGCGCGGCGCTCACGGCGCACGGCGCGGCGCGGACTCGCGCCACTAGTACAAGAGGCTGTGGGGGCTGGCGAGTGGCGCCACTCACCAGCACGGCGGAGGCGGCGGCGGACGCGGCGCTCACGGCGCACGGCGCGGCGCTCACGGCGCACGGCGCGGCGCTCACGGCGCACGGCGCGGCGCTCACGGCGCACGGCGCGGCGCGGACTCGCGCCACTAGTACAAGAGGCTGTGGGGGCTGGCGAGTGGCGCCACTCACCAGCACGGCGGAGGCGGCGGCGGACGCGGCGCTCACGGCGCACGGCGCGGCGCTCACGGCGCACGGCGCGGCGCTCACGGCGCACGGCGCGGCGCTCACGGCGCACGGCGCGGCGCGGACTCGCGCCACTAGTACAAGAGGCTGTGGGGGCTGGCGAGTGGCGCCACTCACCAGCACGGCGGAGGCGGCGGCGGACGCGGCGCTCACGGCGCACGGCGCGGCGCTCACGGCGCACGGCGCGGCGCTCACGGCGCACGGCGCGGCGCGGACTCGCGCCACTAGTACAAGAGGCTGTGGGGGCTGGCGAGTGGCGCCACTCACCAGCACGGCGGAGGCGGCGGCGGACGCGGCGCTCACGGCGCACGGCGCGGCGCTCACGGCGCACGGCGCGGCGCTCACGGCGCACGGCGCGGCGCGGACTCGCGCCACTAGTACAAGAGGCTGTGGGGGCTGGCGAGTGGCGCCACTCACCAGCACGGCGGAGGCGGCGGCGGACGCGGCGCTCACGGCGCACGGCGCGGCGCTCACGGCGCACGGCGCGGCGCTCACGGCGCACGGCGCGGCGCGGACTCGCGCCACTAGTACAAGAGGCTGTGGGGGCTGGCGAGTGGCGCCACTCACCAGCACGGCGGAGGCGGCGGCGGACGCGGCGCTCACGGCGCACGGCGCGGCGCTCACGGCGCACGGCGCGGCGCTCACGGCGCACGGCGCGGCGCGGACTCGCGCCACTAGTACAAGAGGCTGTGGGGGCTGGCGAGTGGCGCCACTCACCAGCACGGCGGAGGCGGCGGCGGACGCGGCGCTCACGGCGCACGGCGCGGCGCTCACGGCGCACGGCGCGGCGCTCACGGCGCACGGCGCGGCGCTCACGGCGCACGGCGCGGCGCGGACTCGCGCCACTAGTACAAGAGGCTGTGGGGGCTGGCGAGTGGCGCCACTCACCAGCACGGCGGAGGCGGCGGCGGACGCGGCGCTCACGGCGCACGGCGCGGCGCTCACGGCGCACGGCGCGGCGCTCACGGCGCACGGCGCGGCGCTCACGGCGCACGGCGCGGCGCGGACTCGCGCCACTAGTACAAGAGGCTGTGGGGGCTGGCGAGTGGCGCCACTCACCAGCACGGCGGAGGCGGCGGCGGACGCGGCGCTCACGGCGCACGGCGCGGCGCTCACGGCGCACGGCGCGGCGCTCACGGCGCACGGCGCGGCGCGGACTCGCGCCACTAGTACAAGAGGCTGTGGGGGCTGGCGAGTGGCGCCACTCACCAGCACGGCGGAGGCGGCGGCGGACGCGGCGCTCACGGCGCACGGCGCGGCGCTCACGGCGCACGGCGCGGCGCTCACGGCGCACGGCGCGGCGCTCACGGCGCACGGCGCGGCGCGGACTCGCGCCACTAGTACAAGAGGCTGTGGGGGCTGGCGAGTGGCGCCACTCACCAGCACGGCGGAGGCGGCGGCGGACGCGGCGCTCACGGCGCACGGCGCGGCGCTCACGGCGCACGGCGCGGCGCTCACGGCGCACGGCGCGGCGCTCACGGCGCACGGCGCGGCGCGGACTCGCGCCACTAGTACAAGAGGCTGTGGGGGCTGGCGAGTGGCGCCACTCACCAGCACGGCGGAGGCGGCGGCGGACGCGGCGCTCACGGCGCACGGCGCGGCGCTCACGGCGCACGGCGCGGCGCTCACGGCGCACGGCGCGGCGCGGACTCGCGCCACTAGTACAAGAGGCTGTGGGGGCTGGCGAGTGGCGCCACTCACCAGCACGGCGGAGGCGGCGGCGGACGCGGCGCTCACGGCGCACGGCGCGGCGCTCACGGCGCACGGCGCGGCGCTCACGGCGCACGGCGCGGCGCTCACGGCGCACGGCGCGGCGCGGACTCGCGCCACTAGTACAAGAGGCTGTGGGGGCTGGCGAGTGGCGCCACTCACCAGCACGGCGGAGGCGGCGGCGGACGCGGCGCTCACGGCGCACGGCGCGGCGCTCACGGCGCACGGCGCGGCGCTCACGGCGCACGGCGCGGCGCTCACGGCGCACGGCGCGGCGCGGACTCGCGCCACTAGTACAAGAGGCTGTGGGGGCTGGCGAGTGGCGCCACTCACCAGCACGGCGGAGGCGGCGGCGGACGCGGCGCTCACGGCGCACGGCGCGGCGCTCACGGCGCACGGCGCGGCGCTCACGGCGCACGGCGCGGCGCGGACTCGCGCCACTAGTACAAGAGGCTGTGGGGGCTGGCGAGTGGCGCCACTCACCAGCACGGCGGAGGCGGCGGCGGACGCGGCGCTCACGGCGCACGGCGCGGCGCTCACGGCGCACGGCGCGGCGCTCACGGCGCACGGCGCGGCGCTCACGGCGCACGGCGCGGCGCTCACGGCGCACGGCGCGGCGCGGACTCGCGCCACTAGTACAAGAGGCTGTGGGGGCTGGCGAGTGGCGCCACTCACCAGCACGGTGGAGGCGGCGGCGGACGCGGCGCTCACGGCGCACGGCGCGGCGCTCACGGCGCACGGCGCGGCGCTCACGGCGCACGGCGCGGCGCTCACGGCGCACGGCGCGGCGCGGACTCGCGCCACTAGTACAAGAGGCTGTGGGGGCTGGCGAGTGGCGCCACTCACCAGCACGGCGGAGGCGGCGGCGGACGCGGCGCTCACGGCGCACGGCGCGGCGCTCACGGCGCACGGCGCGGCGCTCACGGCGCACGGCGCGGCGCTCACGGCGCACGGCGCGGCGCGGACTCGCGCCACTAGTACAAGAGGCTGTGGGGGCTGGCGAGTGGCGCCACTCACCAGCACGGCGGAGGCGGCGGCGGACGCGGCGCTCACGGCGCACGGCGCGGCGCTCACGGCGCACGGCGCGGCGCTCACGGCGCACGGCGCGGCGCTCACGGCGCACGGCGCGGCGCGGACTCGCGCCACTAGTACAAGAGGCTGTGGGGGCTGGCGAGTGGCGCCACTCACCAGCACGGCGGAGGCGGCGGCGGACGCGGCGCTCACGGCGCACGGCGCGGCGCTCACGGCGCACGGCGCGGCGCGGACTCGCGCCACTAGTACAAGAGGCTGTGGGGGCTGGCGAGTGGCGCCACTCACCAGCACGGCGGAGGCGTCGGCGGACGCGGCGCTCACGGCGCACGGCGCGGCGCTCACGGCGCACGGCGCGGCGCTCACGGCGCACGGCGCGGCGCTCACGGCGCACGGCGCGGCGCTCACGGCGCACGGCGCGGCGCGGACTCGCGCCACTAGTACAAGAGGCTGTGGGGGCTGGCGAGTGGCGCCACTCACCAGCACGGCGGAGGCGGCGGCGGACGCGGCGCTCACGGCGCACGGCGCGGCGCTCACGGCGCACGGCGCGGCGCTCACGGCGCACGGCGCGGCGCTCACGGCGCACGGCGCGGCGCTCACGGCGCACGGCGCGGCGCGGACTCGCGCCACTAGTACAAGAGGCTGTGGGGGCTGGCGAGTGGCGCCACTCACCAGCACGGCGGAGGCGGCGGCGGACGCGGCGCTCACGGCGCACGGCGCGGCGCGGACTCGCGCGCGCTCGCCGCTGCTCGGCGACGCTCGCTCGTCGCCGCTCGCCTCGCCCTCGCCCTCGCCGCTCGCCGAGCCGTCTGAAACACGACCAGTACAAATCTTCATTTTACTATTCTTATTAGAATATATCTATATAATTTTATTATATCTACTTATTCGCATAGGTAGGTATATTTACCTACCTATGCGAATAAGTAGACATAATAAAATTATATATTATACACAATAAACACCATGCACCTAAAGTTTACGGAAAACTGCATCAATTGTATTCGCAACATTCGAAAGGCAGCGAGCTCGTTAAAGTGCTACCGATACAAGTGGGCGCCATTGACGTTCGCTCTTAGCGATGTTTGCATGCTCCCGTGCCTCCTGCTGCCTCCTGCTGCCTCCTGCTGCCTCCTGCTGCCTCCTGCTGCCGAGCTATCATCGTATCGTGTGTAGGAAGTAATAAAAACAAAAACAGAACGTACCTACCAACTAAGTATCTTCGGCAATAGATAGATCACTTAAAGCGTGTAATCAATATAAACAGAAACGTCTCGTGTGACGCAATTCGTTCAAAAGTTTGGACAGTCTATTTCCGCATGAGACGCTCGGAGCCCTACAGCATGAATCAGTCGGCGAGGATTTATAGCTCGGCGCGCTCCTCGGAGACTCCGCGCCGCGCCGCCCCGCCCCGCGCCGCCCCGCGCCGCTCCGCGCCGCTCCGCTCCGCGCCGGACAGATGGGTCGCGCTTCAGTGACCGAGCCGACTGTTGCCCATTCTGTTGCACGTCCTATGATTACCTAACTCGTGTTGTGATCATGTGCGCGTCTCATGCTACGAGTCGTGACCGTGTCGTGCCCGTGTCGTGACGTGCAGTTAATGGAAAGCCACTAATTACACAATCCTTTCTGAGGATAGTCACACGAAGGGCTCCCAGATCCCACTCTCGAATCACACGAGTAGAGTGCTCGAATCACACGAGTAGAGTGCTCGAATCACACGAGTAGAGTGCTCGAATCACACGAGTAGAGTGCTCGAATCACACGAGTAGAGTGCTCGAATCGACTAAAAGTATTCAAATTCAAATTTCTTTATTGCGAATATGGGTAAAGTATTGGATTTCGACATTTAGGTTATATCAAAATATCAAACTTTAGTAATAGTATCTGGGACCTGTGGATTATCAGTTTCATGAACAAAAAACCGGCCAAGTGCGAATCAGACTCGCGCACTGAGGGTTCCGTAGTACATTCGTATTTTATCGATATTTTGCACGATAAATCAAAAACTACTTACTAGATCTCGTTCAAACCAATTTTCAGTGGAAGTTTGTATGGTGCCTAATGTTCATCATTATATTTTAGAAGTTACAGGTGGGGGGACACACATTTTACCACTTTGGGAGTGTCTCTCACGCAAACTATTCAGCTTAGAAAAAAATTATATTAGTGTGGCGGTTGCACAGTACAAACTAGATGGCGCTGTTCAATCGACGACGTAGTCCCGAACAAATGTACCGCCGACAGTACTCGCACTAACAGAGTGTTCGGCAATCTGGACTATATATAGAAGTTTCAAGATACAACCGTCGGTCCAGCTGGCGCTACCGAGCACAAGCAACCGCTCGGTGGGAGATCTCCCTTTGGTACGGTCGAGCCTGCACACCGCACACCGCACACCGCACACCGCACACCGCACACCGCACACCGCACACCGCACACCGCACACCGCTCCCGTACATTGGTGACCCCGACGTGATCAAGAACGGTCGCACACCTCAACAAACCTCAATATCATTTTATAGACCTATCTTGGTACCTACCTACCTACTCTATAATTTTTATCTTTTTCACGTCTTCGTATTTTCTTTCTTTGACTATATTTATTTTGAAGATAAATGTAGAAAGCCTAGATACACTTATTTCCAGGATGCAAGTTATCTTTTTGCGAAATTTTGTCATAATTAATTTAGTGGCTTAGCCGTAAGAAACGAGATAGACACACTTTTGCATTATTATTGTAGTTAGTCTGGATTTCATGTTATTGCATAAAAGAGCACATATGATAATAAAGCAAAACTCACGACATATTATCATAGAACCCAGCATAACAACTTACTGACTAAAAATGTCAGGTTTTGCGTAAGTACTTACAGCTTCCTAAGAAAGGGGTTTAAAAAATTCTTACTACTACAGAATATTTAACAAACCTAAATCCACTCAGACAAGGAAAAAACCAGTCAAGTGCGAGTCGGACTGACGCACCGACGCGAGGGTTCCGTATTATAAAAGAAGGTAAACGATATAGATCGCTTTTGTTAACGAACCGCAAAACTTGTAGAGGTTAATATAAAAAAAACTATGACAGTTACTTTTATTTTTTCTGTAAAATAGACATAAATTTCTATTGACTATAATTATTTCCGATTGTTTGATTGGTAAACTTCGGAGATAAGGGGCGAGAGGGGGAGAGGGACGGAATTTTTTTGCACGATAAAGCAAAACCTATTATGCATAAAAATCTGTTTTAGAATGTATACAGGTAAACCCCTTTCATATTATGATATCCCACTTGATATAGTTATCTTACTTTGAAAATAGACAACAGTAATTATTAGTTCATGGACACATTTTAATTTGTTTTGTGATGTAACCACGAATTCACGGTTTTCGGTTGTTTTCCTTTACTTGTGCTATAAGACCTCCCTACCTACCTTTCATGATAGGTAGGTCAACGGAAAGTACCCTGTAGGTTTTCTTGACAGACACGACAGA
>NC_048543.1:16053612-16104101 GCF_902806685.2 Maniola hyperantus | reverse complement strand
ATAATCTTGTTTTTTCTTTGTTACAGGGTTTCCGTTTGCGTTTCCGTTTTTAGTTTTCGGTTTTCGTATTTCGCTTTCGTTTTCCGTATTTATTTCTTTTGTACATTCACGTTGGCAACTTAATTCTATGGATAAGACTTGGTGAAAATCTTTGTAATGAAACATTTCGGTTGTGAAGAATCAAGTTAAATCGAGTTTTGGGAGCTTGGCCGATGCCGTCCAGCTACCTTGCAGTCTTCGCACCTACAAGTAAGCAAATGTTTGTATTCTGGAACAGTTTAGTGAACCTTCTTAGTGTATGTGTACAGTAAGAACCCTGTCTTTACTACTGAGCTTTTATTTTGAAACAATTTTATGAATTTTACTGTGTCATTGTCTATTCCATGCCAATGGCATCTTAAATTTAAAACATAGATTTTATGTACTATCTACCTAAGGCATTCTAATGTATCTAAATTAAGTCTTGGCATTAAGCTAGAATAACTAAGCATTATTAGCCATCACTATGTATTAAGCGACCCCGGTAAAAGTTACATTAAAAACAATTTTGCCTAACATCTAGCAAATTTCATTTATAACACCTCATATACATTACAAGGGAGTCGACGGCTAGCTTCTATTCTTTACTAGGTAGATAGATCAAGTAAAGTAAATTAAAATTATTTTTTTTTTCCTCTAATCTTTGTAAGGTGGTAGATTATTCCGTATCCGGGTATATTTCTATTCCGCCCAATTTACCACCCTTACAACAGATAATATGTAAACCAGCACTGCTTCGATCCATGTTCCCCATCGAGTTATAACAGATAATATGTAAACCAGCACTGCTTCGATCCATGTTCCCCATCGAGTTATAACAGATAATATGTAAACCAGCACTGCTTCGATCCATGTTCCCCATCGAGTTATAACAGATAATATGTAAACCAGCACTGCTTCGATCCATGTTCCCCATCGAGTTATAACAGATAATATGTAAACCAGCACTGCTTCGATCCATGTTCCCCATCGAGTTATAACAGATAATATGTAAACCAGCACTGCTTCGATCCATGTTCCCCATCGAGTTATAACAGATAATTTGTAAACCAGCACTGCTTCGATCCATGTTCCCCATCGAGTTATAACAGATAATATGTAAACCAGCACTGCTTCGATCCATGTTCCCCATCGAGTTATAACAGATAATATGTAAACCAGCACTGCTTCAATCCATGTTCCCCATCGAGTTATAACAGATAATTTGTAAACCAGCACTGCTTCGATCCATGTTCCCCATCGAGTTATAACAGATAATATGTAAACCAGCACTGCTTCGATCCATGTTCCCCATCGAGTTATAACAGATAATATGTAAACCAGCACTGCTTCGATCCATGTTCCCCATCGAGTTATAACAGATAATATGTAAACCAGCACTGCTTCGATCCATGTTCCCCATCGAGTTATAACAGATAATATGCATCATAACTAGATCTTAGGTAACATATGCTATTACCGCTGAGAATATGCAAATGCATATGCGAATATGCAAATATAATTATGACAAGATCTGTTGAAACGAATGCTTTCACTTATTATAATTTATCCTATCTATTTAAATTATATATCTAAACTCCGTATGCGTTAACACTGTTGCACCAAATAAAATATAGTTTTAGTAATGTATGAATATATATAGTTTAGTATAAATATAATATAATATGATATAATATAGTATGAATGAGGTCGATGAACTTTGTCAGCCCTAGCACAGACTACGGTCTATTTGGGCTGCAAACTGCCAACACCAGTCTCGGCTTTTTAACCGACTTCAAAAAAAGGAGGAGGTTCTCAATTCGTCGGAATCTTTTTTTTTTTTTTTTTATGTATGTTCCCCGATTACTCGAAGACGCCTGGACCGATTTTGAAAATTCTTTTTTTGTTTGAAAGGGTATACTTCAAAGTTGGTCCCATTTAAATTTAGTGAAGATCTGATGAACATCTTCGAAGATAGATACTGGAACTCCTCAACGGATAAGAGTAAATTGCTCGCGATCAGTGTAATAGCTTAGTAAACAGTAGATTTTTAACCAGTCATAGCATAATTCCATGGGGCCACTAAAAATTGTGAAATAAAAAATTTTTACAAAAAAAATAAAAACCGACTTCGATACACAAACACTAAAAATTGAAAAATAATTTAATTTATTACCGAATATAATTATGTATACAAGAGTTAATATAGTTCCATAATAATATTTTTTGGGGTCGGTGCCAATGAGGTGCCATTGTGGAGTCTCATAAAAATATGAAGTCTAGACGATTCGCGCAGCTAAAGCTAATTGGCACCGGCACCAAAAAGTATTATTATGGAACTATATTAATTCTTGTATACATAATATATTCGGTAATAAATTAAATTATTTTTCAATTTTTAGTGTTTGTGTATCGAAGTCGGTTTTTATTTTTTTGTAAAAAAAATTTTTATCTAGTGCTTTGGTCTAAAAGTGTGGTGTAAATTGTTCACTTTTCGTTTTGTCTAAATAAATTAAAAAAAAAAAAAATCACCACACAACCTGGCGCGCACCCCACGTGCCCGCGTGCCCGCGTGCTCACGTGCCCACGTGTCCACACTGCGCCCCGCAGTAAAGCAGGCACTTTACATAATATTATTCAGATCGAACGTCACAGGTACAAGGTCGCACATAAACAGACCCCGCCGGGGTTTTTTATGGCAAGCATATAGTAACCCTTTGACACGAAGCGGTGCGGCGCCGCGCGAGGCGGGACCACACATGGAAATTTATGTAAATGCTGCATCTACATACGCGGCGCGGCGCGATTGGCACCGGGACGGGACGGGGGGGGGACGGGGGGGGCTCGTGAAAGGGTTCACTGATTTATAGAGCGCGACGTCGTTAGCGCGACGGCGCGATGATGTACGAGGCGCACGTGGCGTCGCGCGCTAAGCGCCGCGCCCGGCGCGATCGTTAACTCCAATATATAGCGCAATAAAAGTAATTTAAAGTTTAATCGACGCCGCCGCGACCGCGCACTTCCGTGTCAACTGTTCACACACACACACACACACACACACACACACACACACACACACACACACACACACACACACACACACACACACACACACAGACGCCGCTGCGATGATTTTCTAAGTAGGTACTATCCGCTCCATGTGACACGCCACGTGCTCGTCGAGATTCAATGTGCGAATATTTTGGAATGATCTTCCACTAATGGTCGTTACAAAGGCTTAATTCGTTTTCAGCTAGTTCTAACTATAAGTATGTAAGTCATTGATGTAGAAGTGGAGGGGTATAGGTATGTGCGTAATGCTCACATCGGTATTCGCTATCAAGTTTCGTAAACAAAACAAAAGTGACAGTCGAAACTCAAAAGTAACAGCTCTATTACAGTGCTTGTTTCCGTCTCCCGAGTGGTGGGCAGCGCCCCCGAGGCGACGAGGCGGCGAGGCGACGAGGCGACGAGGCGGCGAGGCAGCGGGCGGCGGCGCGATGCGGGCTCGTTATGAATTTATGAGTGTCAATAGCGCAGGGCAAACACCAATATTAGGTAGCAGTCGTCAAACAGAGCAGCGGCAAACAGCGCGATTGTTTGCCGTCCCCGCCCGCCCCCGCCGCCGCCCGCCCCCGCCCCGGGGACTCGCGTAAATCAAATTCCTGCAAACCCTCTCAGCGCCTCGTGGCCTCGTGGCGCCTCGCAGTGCACCAATATTGCCTCCATTGCCCTACACACTCAACGACAATCAAATAATGTACTACCTTCTTGAACGTCACCCACTTACAACTTACAATATGACTACTTTCACTGGGGGCCGGGGGCCGGGGGCCGGGGGCCGGGGGCCGGGGGCCGGGGGCCGGGGGCCGGGCGTGGGAGTACACTTACTCATATTATTATTATATCTTGTAAAAAACTAAATTGACTTTCATTTTATGTTCAATTAGTGAGTATACACTCTTACTTATCTAGAGTGATTGTCAGCTGTTGCCTGTTGCCCTATATGCCCTATACAGTTTACAAGCCCTATACCTCGCTAAAGATACGTGTCGGACGTCCGTCCCTCTAAGGACTTCAATATTTATAATTCACCTTTATATGCAGTTAATCTGATGGTAAATCCTTCGAAAAGGAGCATCTCAACAGAATTGTTATGTAACAACTAACAGATTCTTATACAAGCTAGCTAGGTAGTAGGTAGGTACCTACCTACATTACCATACATTTTGCCTCCAATAGGGAAGATGACTTCTAGTCAAATCAGCGACTTTTTTATCAAACGTCAAAACGCTTGCTTAGTAAGTGAGCTTGTGAAGTACATAGATGTGACGTCATAAACGTTTGACGTAATTTGACGTAGACGTTTTAGGGTTCCGTACCTCAAGAGGACAAACGGAACCCTTATAGGATCACTTTGTCGTCTGTCTGTCTGTCGGTCTGTCAAGAAACCTACAGGGTACTTCCCGTTGACCTAGAATCATGAAATTTGGCAGGTGGGTAGATTTTATAGCTGACATTTGGGGAAAAATCTGAAAACCGTGAATTTGTGGTTACATCACACAAAAAAAAATTGTGGTCATGAACTAATATTACTATTTTCAATTTTCGAAATAAGATAACTATATCAAGCGGGGTATCATGAAAGGTCTTCATCTGTGCTTTCTAAAACAGATTTTTAATTATTTTTATGCATGATAGTTTTTGAATTATCGTACAAAATGTCGAAAAAATACGACTGTAGTAGGGAACTCTTGTTGCGCGAGCCTGACTCGCACTTGGCCGGATTTTTAGTTAATCGATAATTTAATATGGTTAGCAACGTGGATTTTACGAATTATGGAAGATCCTCTATTTCTGAAGACAACGTAAGTGCATGTAAACATTTCAGTATGAATTAGAAGTTGCCCGAGCCCGTGTGTGTGTGTGTGTGTGTGTGTGTGTGTGTGTGTTTGTGTACGTAGGAGGGCGGATGGTGTGTGCGGGGGAGGGCGGCGCGGTGACGCGAATTGATTCTGTGTGCCGCAAATGTGCGCGCGCGCCGGCTGGCTGCCCGTGCGCAGATCTGCTACTGTCGCTTTGACTTGGCTCATAAATATGGCATACCCTTCAATAACTACATTACTACTTATTACTAGGTGCAGTAATATTAAGAAAACCGGCCAAGTGCGAGTCAGGCTCGCGCAATGAGGGTTCCGTACTACAGTCGTATTTTTTCGACATTTTGCACGATAATTCAGACGATTTTTAATAAATGTACTTCTATTCTATTCTATTCTATTCTATTCTATTCTATTCTATTCTATTCTATTCTAATTCAAAAACTATGATGCATAAAAATAAATAAAAATCTTTTTTAGAATGTACAGGTGAAGACCTTTCATATACCCCATTTCATAGACCCCACTTGACATAGTTACTCACTTCGAAAGTTGAAAACACTAATTATTAGTTCATAACCACAATTTAATTTTTTTGTGTGATCTAACCCTAAATTCACGGTTTTCAGATTTTTTCCCCAAATGTCAGCTATAAGATCTACCTACCTGCCAAATTTCATGGTTCTAGGTCAACGGGAAGTACCCTGTAGGTTTCTTGACAGACAGACAGACAAACAGACAGACAACAAAGTGATCCTATAAAGGTTCCGTTTTACCTTTTGAGGTACGGAACCCTAAAAAGGATAATAGAAGTTGAGATTGATGATCTCAAGTCATCATCAGATCACAAAAAGAGGAGTCAGTGGAAATCTGGTACATAGGTATGTTACAAGTCACACCACATGGTGATTGGTTACAAGTCACACCACATGGTGATTGGTTACAAGTCACACCACATGGTGATTGGTTACAAGTCACACCACATGGTGATTGGTTACAAGTCACACCACATGGTGATTGGTTACAAGTCACACCATATGGTGATTGGTTACAAGTCACACCACATGGTGATTGGTTACAAGTCACACCACATGGTGATTGGTTACAAGTCACACCACATGGTGATTGGTTACAAGTCACACCACATGGTGATTGGTTACAAGTCACACCACATGGTGATTGGTTACAAGTCACACCACATGGTGATTGGTTACAAGTCACACCACATGGTGATTGGTTACAAGTCACACCACATGGTGATTGGTTACAAGTCACACCACATGGTGATTGGTTACAAGTCACACCACATGGTGATTGGTTACAAGTCACACCACATGGTGATTGGTTACAAGTAAACAACTGTCGGCTCTGTTGCTCATATTATTTTAGATAAGGTTTCTCTATCTCTTTCTTTCACCATGAGCTGTCATTCGGTACATCCTTATCTTACAAGTCCAACAATTGACAAACAAAAAGTGTACAATGGGAAGTACCTATGTCGAATAAATAATTTGACTTCAAGTCTCAAGTCTCATGTACCTATTTGACTTCAAGTCTCAAGTCTCATGTACCTATAATGCTAGGGGACAAAAATATTTCAAAATTTTCATATTATGTAAGTGGTTATAAGTTTCTATAACTCGCAGCTTTAACTCTAAGCTCCGACAGGCACTACACTCTACAGACCACCTCTAACACCTAGCTCTAAATACAAGGGCTCTATCCGTCCGTCCGTACGTCCCACACTCGACGGACGGACGGACGGACGGAGTCAACGAAACGCAACTACAAGGGTTCCTTGTTCTACTGCGGAGCTTGAATAAAGTGGATTTGAGAAGTTTTTGCATAACTTTGTAAAAGTGCTACGATGCGTCAAAAATGAACAATAACATGTGATCGCCGCTTGGTTCGCCATCTCCGCGACATGGCAGCTGTATATATAACGAGATGAACCCTTTGCAGTGATGTGTAGCGACTAGCGAGAGTCCTGCGTCGAAATGGAAGTCGGAAGCGGCGGCGGCGGCGGCGGCGGCGCGTGCGCAGCTGCGGCGCAACCCCACCGCTGCACCGCGCCGCACGCGACAATACCTACCTACTACATACACAATTAACTAATTGTCTCTACAAAATGCTAATTTCCTTCAATCCCTTGAAACCCAATTTTGAAATTTATGAAAATAATTATTAATTTATCTCAGCTCTGGTGAAGCACGCGCGAAACAATGTGGGGACTGTTCAACCTTCCTCAGCTCTGGTGAAGCACGCGCGAAACAATGTGGGAACTGTTCAACCTTCCTCAGCTCTGGTGAAGCACGCGCGAAACAATGTGGGAACTGTTCAACCTTCCTCAGCTCTGGTGAAGCACGCGCGAAACAATGTGGGAACTGTTCAACCTTCCTCAGCTCTGGTGAAGCACGCGCGAAACAATGTGGGAACTGTTCAACCTTCCTCAGCTCTGGTGAAGCACGCGCGAAACAATGTGGGGACTGTTCAACCTTCCTCAGCTCTGGTGAAGCACGCGCGAAACAATGTGGGAACTGTTCAACCTTCCTCAGCTCTGGTGAAGCACGCGCGAAACAATGTGGGAACTGTTCAACCTTCCTCAGCTCTGGTGAAGCACGCGCGAAACAATGTGGGAACTGTTCAACCTTCCTCAGCTCTGGTGAAGCACGCGCGAAACAATGTGGGAACTGTTCAACCTTCCTCAGCTCTGGTGAAGCACGCGCGAAACAATGTGGGGACTGTTCAACCTTCCTCAGCTCTGGTGAAGCACGCGCGAAACAATGTGGGAACTGTTCAACCTTCCTCAGCTCTGGTGAAGCACGCGCGAAACAATGTGGGGACTGTTCAACCTTCCTCAGCTCTGGTGAAGCACGCGCGAAACAATGTGGGGACTGTTCAACCTTCCTCAGCTCTGGTGTGGCACGCGCGAAACAATGTGTACAACTTCTAAAAGTTAGACGAGCATACCCGGGATCGAACCCCCGACCTCCCGAAAAGAAGGCGGACGTCTTAACCGGCCATCTCCGGAATATATAAATAAAACATTTAAATCTGTGTTGGATAAAAGCCGGCGTCACTTTGCAGACAGGAGCTTGCGGAGGACGCGGGAACTTCAGCGGATATCAGAGTGGTGTATACAGAGATAACAGATGCCCTCGTCGTCCCGGAGCGGGCAGGCGGGCTGCGTGCGACAGCCGCCCGAGGCGCCACCGTGCACCGGCCACATCAAAGCGGGCCCGGCCACCGGCCTCCACGGAACACCGCACCGAGACATAATATATGAGATTAAACTATTAATATATCTACTTGTACTGTACTCCTCTCTACTCTGCAATCATTCATTTAGCAAAAAAAGGTTTTAAAATTACTTTTTGGAGCGGAATGTGGAAAAATCTAAATCAATAATTTTACTCCAATGCTTTCAGGCGTCCATTACACGATAGGTCTATTTCAGTCAATTCCGCCCTGTAAGTTTGTCCATAATAAAGTAGAAAGAACAGAAATGTGCCACGCCAGCACAATGCGGCCCGAGTCCACCGTCTCTACCTACTGCTGAAGTCTACATATTTAGGTCCACGCGTGAACCCATTACAGAGTGTAATAGAAGGTAGATAGTGCCGATTAGGTAGGAACTAGGATTAGTAAGGTAGTAGTAGGTTATTATCTAGTAATTACTAATGACTTATTGTATATTATCTAGTAATTACTAATTACATATTGTATATTATTAGGTATTGGACTGATAACGAAACGTGGCCTATATTTTCTCTGTAAGAGTAGTCAAACGGGTTTTTCACAGTATTCTATTACTTTTGCACATACATACAGACATAATAATATACCTATTTAATAATATAATCTAAAATAAGGTACCTGGGTCGAATATGGTCACCTTAAGGTTTCGTGTCTATTTTTTTCATGTTTTTGAAGACTAGAGGGCATGTCAGAGTATTTATCTCAAAGAGTACCTATTAAACTATATTAATACTGAAAAAAGTATGAAAAACATTTAATAGTTACAGATTTTCTTTACTTTTTGTAAAAAATGGGAAAATGGCCGTATTTCCGACGGCGTAGGTTAATATGCCCATAGACATGGCCATTGATTGTATGAATAATTACTGTTTTTAAAGTAACTGCAGAAAGCTTCGTTAAATAAAAGAAGATATCAGTTTCGATAGTATATTTGTTATTACAGGGCCAGTATTGTGGCATGACCTACAATAAAAAGTAGAGGTGTCCATAATTTTATACAGTACATATGGCCAATAGGCAATGGCCATATTTTATACAGTAAATATGGCCAATAGGCAATGGCCATATTTTATACAGTAAATATGGCCAATAGGCAATGGCCATATTTTCAGTCACGCCTTTTTTCTTTTTATTCAAACGGATCTTAAACACAAAAGTATTTTGAGAAATACACAGAAATTACAAAATACAATTGCCAAACAGCATGAAAACTAACAGAAACGAATGAAATCGAAAACTAACCTAAAATGCAGGACAAAACTAACGTGAGATTTTAATAACGGTGACATGGTTTCCTACTTGGACGACTCCTGAGGAGCTGAGGAGCTGAGGAGCTGAGGAGCTGAGGAGCTGAGGAGCTGAGGAGCTGAGGAGCTGAGGAGCTGAGGAGCTGAGGAGCTGAGGAGCTGAGGAGCTGAGGAGCTGAGGAGCTGAGGAGCTGAGGAGCTGAGGAGCTGAGGAGCTGAGGAGCTGAGGAGCTGAGGAGCTGAGGAGCTGGTGTCTGTGCGGGAGGGGGGGCGGGTGCGGTGGTCGGATCAGGTCGCGAATCTCGACCATGTGCGGCCACGTTTAGTTTTAAAAAATGTTGCGTTTTAGAAATAATAGTAGGTATGTGGCCATATATGTATCGCGTGGCCATATATGTATCGCGTGGCCATATATGTATCGCGTGGCCATATATGTATCGCGTGGCCATATTCCACCAACGTATGAGGTACCGCATTATTTAACTATTTAGGACGCATTTCAATTAATAATAATTCAATACATGCTTCTATGTAACATAGAAGTAATAAAAACCGGCCAAGTACGAATCAGACTCGTCCACTGAGGGTTCCGTAGTACAATCGTATTTTATCGACATTTTGCACGATAAATCGAGAACTACTTAGGTATTAAGTAGATCTCGTTCAAACCAATTTTCTTTATTTCTCTTCTTCTATTTTTTTGTTTCTTTTATTTTTTTTTCAATTTTTATGTGACAATCTTAATGCGGTTCACAGAATACATCTACTTACCAAGTTTCAACAGTAAGGTATAGCTCTTATAGTTTCGGAAAAAAGTGGCTGTGACATACGGACGGATAGACAGACAGACATGACGAATCTATAAGGGTTTCGTTTTTTGCCATTCGGCTACGGAACCCTAAAAAGCGAATCGGTTTCGTGTACGTACATTGTACAATACCTACCGTTGGAACGTTTTGCGTTACTCGTGTAAGTGTCGGTTGTAAATGTGAACAATGCCATGTGTGCGTGTGCGTGCGCGTGTGCGTGCGCGCGTGCCCGTGCACGAAGGGTTGTCGCCGAGCACCCCGAGCTGTGCCCGAGCCGCGAGCTCGCAGTATAGACTATAGGTAGTCGTTCGCGGGAGGTTTTTTAGCGCTCGTGTCGGGGCGGGGCGGGCGGGGCGGGCGGGGCGGTGGGGCGGGCGGCACCGGGGGCGGGGCGCGAGCTGCTTTGCATACGCGCACTCACACAGCGGGCGTCTCGCGGAGCCGGTTCCGTCCACGCGAGATGTGACGTGTAGCGGGATGCGGGATGCGGGATGCTGGGATGCTGGGAGCGGCACACGCGCGCCGGTCCAGGCTCGGCCATGTTATAATGTTAATGCGCGGCATTTACATAAGTGAAGTATGGGAATTGGGAACTATCAGATATGGAACTCAATCACTGGATGTACTAGGTAGGTAGTAGAGTAGGTACCTAACTTGATATAAACATCAGCTAGGTATATATCCTCACGGGCCATTTTAACTCTATACATCAACTGTCATATCAAAAGTACGGTTTACCTTTAAAAACCGTCCAAGTGTGAGTCAGGCTCGTGCACCGAGGGTTCCGTACTACAGTCTTTTTTTGACATTTTGCACGGTAATTCAAAAACTATGATGCATAAAAAAATCTGTTTTAGAATGCACAAGTAAAGCCCTTTCATATGATACGCCACTTGATATACCTACTTAGTTTTCTTACTTCGAAAACTGAACACGTGAGAAGTTCTTCAATTTTACGCGTTAAATAGGTACATGGTTAAGTTAGAGCGATTCCCAATTGGTGGTCCGCGGAACCCTGGGGTTCCGTTCCACGGTCCACGGTCGGTTCCACGGTCTGTCCGAGAGTTACCTAAATAATGCGTTTGTGGAAAAGACTCATGAACCGTCACGCCTACAGCCTACAGCCTACACCGTACACGGCAGTCTAAGATGGAAGCTACCCGGCAGGTATATTCCTAATCGCTCTCTACACGGCATCTTACCGGGAACGCTCAATCGCTTGGCGTCATAGTATTTCTTTGTCACAATATGTTTTGCAATACTGATAATATCTAATAATTATTTATCATTATCAAAATAGCCAGCTAGGGTTCCGCCAAAAAAGTATGATCAACTAGGGTTCCATGGCCAAATAAAATTGGGAACCTCTGAGTTAGAATACGGGCAGAGTAGGTAACGCACTGTCCGAGGTGAACAAGCCCCGTCAAGTAAGTAGGTAGTTGAGCCAGAGCGAATTAGCCGCAGGCAGGCGTGCGATGGCGACGCGAGACGGCCCGGCAAAGTGTGCCTGACATGCGAGTAGCTGTCTGTAGCCTTCGCATTACCTAACGACTGTGCTGTGACACAGTACACAGTACACAGTACACAGTACACAGTACACAGTGCACTAGGAGCACGGCGCGAGGCCGAGTACAGGTATCGTCGTTCGGAATCGCATTATGGACGGGTTGTTAGAACTGCATGGCCGGTCGTGGCACGAGACATGTGAGGGAGCGCAGTGGGTCAGTGGCGCGAGGCGGCGGGCCCGGGTTCGACTGCGCGTCGCCACGCATCGTTCCCCGACGACGTCGCTCGATCGTTCTATACCCGGTGCAGCTGATTTGGAAGCTTTTTTGCCGAAAAACCGTTATTTTACACATAAATCTCACCCTTCCAAACTTTTCAAATTTCAATATCCCTTCGCTCGAACAATGCGTTCATTCGCAACGCGTTTTTTACGCGTCTCGTTGAAATTTTAAAAATATGGGGTAATGCATTTTTTATCGTCAGATTCGCGGATTCGGTCGTTATTGCTTCCCACGGCGGGAAATGGGTCAGGCATTGTTCCGCTCCTTCGTTTTTGCGCTAAAAAGAGATTTCGGCGGAGACGGGACCTGTCGCACCCCTGACACAGTTTTGGGGTAAAAACACAAAAAACAGAACTGCGTCGCAGCTTGCGGCGGGTTCTCAGAGCCGCGGGCTGTCGCTTGTCGCGGCGTGTAGCTACACGCTCACGCTGTCGCGAGAGGCGCGCCCGCGACATCTGGAGCGGAGGGTTCCGCGCGAAGGGGTGAACGGCGCGCGATGAAACGATTCGGTAAACAAAGCGGAGGGCGAGGTCGGCGGGTCGGCGGGTCGGCGGGTCGGCGGGTCGCTCCAGATTACCTCCGTTTTAACGCGTGAAAGATTTCAAAGGCGGCCGGCCACTTCACTGCGCTTCACAAATAATCCATCAACATCTCGTCCGGCGGAGGGCGGTGGAGAGCGGCGGAGGGCGGAGGGCGGCGGAGGGCGAAAATTCGATTCCGCTGTAGATTGGAGTGCATATTCAGCTAACGAGGTTTGCGAGAGTGTCCGCAGCTCGCCCCTCGCCGGACGCCGGAGCCGGACGTCGGAGCCGGACGCCGGACGCTGGACACCGCGCCGGTCCGGACCGCTTCACTCCGACGTCAATGGATCTCCACTCTACCTTTAAACGTGTTTAAAGTAAGCCAATAAACTACATGCGTGGCTTTTTTGACCCACGTAGGTTTGTTTATAGCGACGTTACATAGGTAGGTATACATACTCATTAGCACAGTTGTGAAGTTAGACGAGAGGGATAGGATGCTGTAGATGTCGGGAGAGCAGATCTGCGGCGTAGGTAGGTAGGTACATCCTGCGCTCGCACACCTGTGCTCGTCGAGCCGCTCGACGCGTTATTATATTCCGTCACAGGAACAAAACGTATTCAAGTAGTATCGTGTTTCTCGTAACGTGCCGCAGAGAGAGAGCAGAGCAGAACTCAGCGTAGCGGTAAGCTGAATGCATGCCGTTTTTGTTTATTCAGATACGAGACTGCAATCTCACTTGGTGGTAAGTGGTGATGAAAGAGCGGACCAAGATGGAAGTGGGCTAACCTGGAATATCTATGGCCATTTTTATTAAACCCCCATCCCTTTGATTTCTGGCATCGTAGGTACCGGAACGCTAAATTACTTGGCGGCTCGGCTTTGCCGGTAGGGTGGTAACTAGCCCCGGCCGAAGCGTCCCACTAGACCAGAGATTTAGAAATTATAAAATTTCAAACTCTTGCCGGGAATCAAACCCGGGACCTCCCACTAATATGACCACTGCACCAGGGAGGTCATCGAAACGTGCAGTGCACGTGCAGTACGTGCAGTGCACGTAGGAGCGGTTGTCAGATACGTATACGATAGACACTCCGAACCAGTGGTCAATTCAACTAAGTACCTAGTTGATAATTCAAAAGCACTTGTAAAAGTTTACTTGAATAAAAATATTCCATTCTAAACTAAATCATGATTACTACGAAGCTCGCCCTGTTATTAATTTATATCTACGTACAGAATGATTAGGAGTGCAGTTTACATATGATTGTATTGAATCACGAAGGTAACGTACCGTAACGCAGAGTGGCACGGGACGCCTGACGACTGAGTACCTCGCTCGGTCGTAAGGCGTCCGTCACACGAGAGCTCCATGCACGATGCAGCGGGCTAGCTCGGAAGGTATACCCGGTGTGTTCACGTCATCGTACCGGAACGCTGCACCTAGCCCGCAGGGAGCCTGGTGGAGTGCACGCGAGCGGAGCGGAGCGGCGCGGGTGACAACTGCGCAATTACACCGATTGTCGCCCGATGCGATCGCGCTGATTGCAGGCGCTCTGTGCAGCCGCGGACGCACACACAGACGGACAGCACGCTCGCTGCTCCGCGCCCGCTCATGTCACTTTATATACATATCCTACACGCATCCATTTTATAATACCTACCTACTTAACATGAAATCTATTAAACATTTTTTTTTAAATAAACCCAAAGAAACAATTGTAGGTGGAATTTGAACCTACGACCTTTCCGATTTCCGCCAGCTGTTGAGTTATTGAAGCTTAAAAAATGATTGACGTTAAAGAGAAAGTTAACAATAAGACAGTGGTGTCTTCGCCATGCGCCATGTTCTGTCCTTCGGCGGCGGCCGGCTCATGGCTACTGGGTGACTAATGACTTGCTTTCGTGATTTTTAATTTTAATTTGTATTTATTTAATAAAGAACACTTTTAATTTATTTAATAAGTCTGTTTCGAATCCAGAGAACCGGCAACTACAATATCTTTAGGTCCCTGCTATTTATATCTACTTACATGAAAGCTGAAGCAATTGATAGATATTTAAAATTGTTATTATAAGTATATTGACATATAAGTATATTTACATATAAGTATATTTACATATAAGTATATTTACATATAAGTATATTTACATATAAGCTTTTAAATAGCAAAGTTTCGTCAATCGAACAACGCGAGCTCCAACTAATAAACGGATGGTTTACGTTATTGCAATAGTAGAGGTTGGGCTCTTTGGGCTCCACACTGTACGGGAACAGGCCACCGCGCTCCTCGCCGCGGATGGCGGATGGTTTACGTTATTGTCGTTAATATTTAAACTATTCGTTACAGTACCTACAGCCATGACGGGCGACGAGCCACTTTGGCTTTAGACCGATGAGGTTCGATTGACGAAACTTTGCTATTTAAACTATACGTATAGTACCTACAGCCATGACGGGCGACGAGCCACTTTGGCTTTAGACCGATGAGGTTCGATTGACGAAACTTTGCTATTTAAACTATACGTATAGTACCTACAGCCATGACGGGCGACGAGCCACTTTGGCTTTAGACCGATGAGGTTCGATTGACGAAACTTTGCTATTTAAACTATACGTATAGTACCTACAGCCGTGACGGGCGACGAGCCACTTTGGCTTTAGACCGATGAGGTTCGATTGACGAAACTTTGCTATTTAAACTATTCGTTATAGTACCTACAGCCGTGACGGGCGACGAGCCACTTTGGCTTTAGACCGATGAGGTTCGATTGACGAAACTTTGCTATTTTAAAGCATATAACTAGGTACTAGTAATGATTTCAAATATTAATTGTTTCAGCATTCATCTTAATTCGGCGGAAAGCAAAATGATAAAATTCATCTATCAGAATATCTACAGTTGGAACTCGGAGCGGCAACACGGCGGCGGCACGTCGGACGCGGTAGTACTTGTATGTAGCTATGGGTACATGCACGTCGGACGCGGTAGTACTTGTATGTAGCTATGGGTACATGCACGTCGGACGCGGTAGTACTTGTATGTAGCTATGGGTACATGCACGTCGGACGCGATAGTACTTGTATGTAGCTATGGGTACATGCACGTCGGACGCGGTAGTACTTGTATGTAGCTATGGGTACATGCACGTCGGACGCGGTAGTACTTGTATGTAGCTATGGGTACATGCACGTCGGACGCGGTAGTACTTGTATGTAGCTATGGGTACATGCACGTCGGACGCGGTAGTACTTGTATGTAGCTATGGGTACATGCACGTCGGACGCGGTAGTACTTGTATGTAGCTATGGGTACATGCACGTCGGACGCGATAGTACTTGTATGTAGCTATGGGTACATGCACGTCGGACGCGGTAGTACTTGTATGTAGCTAAGGGTACATGCACGTCGGACGCGGTAGTACTTGTATGTAGCTATGGGTACATGCACGTCGGACGCGGTAGTACTTGTATGTAGCTATGGGTACATGCACGTCGGACGCGGTAGTACTTGTATGTAGCTAAGGGTACATGCACGTCGGACGCGGTAGTACTTGTATGTAGCTATGGGTACATGCACGTCGGACGCGGTAGTACTTGTATGTAGCTATGGGTACATGCACGTCGGACGCGGTAGTACTTGTATGTAGCTATGGGTACATGCACGTCGGACGCGGTAGTACTTGTATGTAGCTATGGGTACATGCACGTCGGACGCGGTAGTACTTGTATGTAGCTATGGGTACATGCACGTCGGACGCGATAGTACTTGTATGTAGCTATGGGTACATGCACGTCGGACGCGGTAGTACTTGTATGTAGCTAAGGGTACATGCACGTCGGACGCGGTAGTACTTGTATGTAGCTATGGGTACATGCACGTCGGACGCGGTAGTACTTGTATGTAGCTATGGGTACATGCACGTCGGACGCGGTAGTACTTGTATGTAGCTATGGGTACATGCACGTCGGACGCGATAGTACTTGTATGTAGCTATGGGTACATGCACGTCGGACGCGGTAGTACTTGTATGTAGCTATGGGTACATGCACGTCGGACGCGGTAGTACTTGTATGTAGCTATGGGTACATGCACGTCGGACGCGGTAGTACTTGTATGTAGCTATGGGTACATGCACGTCGGACGCGGTAGTACTTGTATGTAGCTATGGGTACATGCACGTCGGACGCGGTAGTACTTGTATGTAGCTATGGGTACATGCACGTCGGACGCGATAGTACTTGTATGTAGCTATGGGTACATGCACGTCGGACGCGGTAGTACTTGTATGTAGCTAAGGGTACATGCACGTCGGACGCGGTAGTACTTGTATGTAGCTATGGGTACATGCACGTCGGACGCGGTAGTACTTGTATGTAGCTATGGGTACATGCACGTCGGACGCGGTAGTACTTGTATGTAGCTATGGGTACACGCACGTCGGACGCGGTAGTACTTGTATGTAGCTATGGGTACATGCACGTCGGACGCGGTAGTACTTGTATGTAGCTATGGGTACATGCACGTCGGACGCGGTAGTACTTGTATGTAGCTATGGGTACATGCACGTCGGACGCGGTAGTACTTGTATGTAGCTATGGGTACATGCACGTCGGACGCGGTAGTACTTGTATGTAGCTATGGGTACATGCACGTCGGACGCGGTAGTACTTGTATGTAGCTATGGGTACACGCACGAACAGACGGAGTGTTGGGACTGAAGAGATAGTGTTTACTACAGAGTGAACTACAGAGATGGTCATTGTGGCGATACGCCGCGCTCGGCGCTCGGCGCTCGGCGCTCGGCGCTCGGCGCTCGGCGCTCGGCGCTCGGCGCTCGGCGCTCGGCGCTCGGCGCTCGGCGCTCGGCGCTCGGCGCTCGGCGCGCGCGCACATTATCGCGGTGATCTAGTTATTAGATGCAAACAAAGGAATCTGAATACATCTCGGCGCACAATACCTACTCTTTATCAAATAAACTGTACAGTCAATAGCGCGCCGAGATTGTATCGTTAATATGACAAGTAATTTTGTATTTCAACAGCACAATGGCGGCTTGGAGCGTCACGAGCGAATCGATTAATGCAACCACGGATCGGAAATGAGATCTAGCAGTACACTCCCCCCGCACCCCCGCACGCCCCCGCACGCCCCCGCACGCCCCCGCAGGCCCCCCCGGCCCCTCCACACCGCCTGACGACCGACAGTTACATAACACTATGCAAATGGTCGTGTGGATGTACTTAGTTATAGAAAATGTTCAAATGTAAGCCAGATAAAGAAAACTCATTGTTGTAACACTACATCAACCTTCAATAATAATTCAATTTAGGTCCAAACAGAATGGACTTTTGTAATCCTGAGCTAGTAGCATTGCTCGCGAACAATTTCTGTACCGAAATCCTTTCCAAGTGGGGTGTTCGTTGGAGGGAACCCACATCCAGAATTTCAGAATCAACATTATTATAATTAGATGACGCCCGCGCCTACGTTCGCGTGGATTTAGGTTTTTTAAAATCCGTGGGAACTCTTTAATTTTCCAGGATAAAAAGTAGCCTTTCCCGCTATGTAAGCTAACTGTGTATCTTTCATCAAAATCGGTTGAACTGTTGAGCCGTGAAAAGCTAGCAGACAAACAAACACTAACGCATTTATAATATTATTAAGTATGGAGGTATGGATATAAACAGATATCACTGGCGGGGGGCAGTGTCGGGTGTCGCGCGGCTCGGCGGCGGCGCGGCTCAGCGGCGCACGCGCAGCCGGTCACGAGCGCCGAGATTTGAATACAAGATAATTAATATCGCTTTATTAGCGGAGGAAATATCGATTTATGAAGATACGGCCCGCTTTGTGCGCGCCGCCGCACCGCGCCGCCGCACGGTTCCCCGCGGCCGGCGGGGCCTCTGTGTATTGTTTCGTGTTCTTCTACACTTCGTTTTCTTCATTTGCCATCTATCCATAGTCAAATTGGCATTAACTGGCTGAGGGCAGATCTATGAGAAGTCCGCGGGTGTTTGTATGAACGTGTTATAAAGGAGAGCGTCATTCACAGGTATTTGCGCGGACCAAAGTCAAACACGGAAGAGATTTTAAAAGCGTTCAGGGACCAAGTCTGTGCAAAACATTTTGTATTTCTGCGACGTATTCCTCATCGCTGAGGGTGTTGAGTCCTTCCATCGATCACATCACAGGTTTTCTGAGGATCCCAACGCGGTGGGCTCCTAAAAATCCTTCCGCATACGACTCGACTACGGGATAGTAATAATACGGGATTGCGAACTCCGAGGCAAAACTTTATAAATCGTTAAAAATAAGTTAAAAGAAGTTGCACAAATAACCCAAACTGCTTATGTGCCACGCACAATAAACCCTACTAGTTACAATGTCATAGCGTGCAACCGACACGACGCGTGTGTGTGTGTGTGTGTGTTGAGCGACACACACACAGGCAGGCTACAAACGTGCACCCTCGAGTAGGCACCTCAGATGATACGTGCAGATATGATTATCTCCTAATGGCTATCTTATGACGAATTAGTTATTGTTAACTTTTTGGTTGTCTGATTCAATAACACCACTTGAGAATTTCCATTAACTTCACTTTAACTTCGTTTTAACTCGTTTTCGTTTCGTTTTAACTCTACTAGATTATCTACCTATGTTATCGTAGTAGGGGCTGACCGAATTTGTTTAATCTTTTATTAATGGGATTCTACGTCATAATTAAATAACATTCATGCAAAATGTCAGGTTTCTAAACTGAGTGGTCTGATCTGGTAGGGTTTGAACCGCGGAACTTTCGATTTCAATCCGCTCCTTAACCATTGAGCTATTGAGGCTCTGAGGCTCTTCGGAGGGTGTTCAGTGGTCGGTCAGCGCGCGTCTGCAGTCAAGCCGCGGTGTGAGGTGATATAGTCGTGCTGTCGTGCTGTCGTGCTGTCGGGCGCGACACCACGTCACCACCATGAGTGATGGCAGAGTCTCACAGAGCTGCTCCGGGTGCATCCTGCTCGAACATGAGCTTCGTAGGTTTAGGTTTAGGTGGAGCTCGTGCGTTAACGACAGGCAGTTCTGCTGTTTATCCATGTTAATACTTATATGCAAAAGTGTCCACAGACCATCCATTTATTTCTATATTTCTGTTTATTATTCTTTCTCGTGCATATTGCATAAGCTATTTTTCTCCTGGAACATCTGAAACCTAAATTCACGCGGACGAAGTCGCGGGTAACTTCTAGTATTGCTATGAACACTTATTGTCGGTGCGGCTGCCGGATTCGATGTCTAGTTTTAATACTTCTGAAGGTGTTTCACGTATTACTGTTAGAATTTTGTTTTTCATTTTTTGCTTCCCTTCGTGCACTTCTAGCTGACGAGATAATATCCAACAGTTTGAACTTAAACTATTCGCATAGAATATTTAAAAGCTAAGTTATTTAGGAGATCGTATCGCAGGTTGCCAGTTCGATCTGCCACGGAATGTAAGTAGTAACGAAGTCCGTAGAGCAGACAGGACAGTACTTTGTTTGGCCGTAATCTCCTAATAACGATCGCAGAGCCGAGTAATCGATGAAATTGGGAATGATTTGTACATTTCCGCCACCGCGCGGCGACCGGCGACCGGCGACCGGCGACCGGCGACCGGCGACCGGCGACCGGCGACCGGCGACCGGCGACCGGCGACCGGCGACCGGCGACCGCAGCCGCCAGCACCGGCGGCCGCGCGACCCTGTCGTCTGCCCTCCCCCCCGCGCTGTGTAGGAGGAGCATTCCTCCGACAGCGACGTGCAAGTGTAGATGAGAGATATTGGTGTATTGTAGACATAAGTCGCAGTATCGCGACGCTGCTCGACTCATCATACTGCTGCGTGCCTACTGCCTACTGCCTAGTGTTTGTACTTGCGGCGCACGCAACGAACACTCTATACTTAGATATACTTAGCTCAGAAACTGCCGAACATTAATTAGGTAGGTATGTTAAATCGTTATTATAAGACACTTCGATGATGACTTGCTATCTACTATCTACTTACGCGTTACGGCTATACCTGGTGGTGTTATTAGAACCTCATAACATTAATATATCCCTCCTAACCCATATCCGTGCGACAACCCACCACCACCCATGGCCCCACCAACCTTGCGGTTATATGTGCCGAAACGCGGGAGGGCGCCCGTTCGGTACTTGCATCGGTGGCTCTTTCCCGGGGCGCCTTCTTGACTCCCTACAAGTTCTTTCCTTTCTGCTTCCTTGTCCCCATTATGTCACTCTCCCCTTCTGGGGCAGACGTCACAGATACGGGAGATTCCCGTCGCCGTTCGTGTTGTTTCCTGTTTCCCACATCCTCTCCTGTCATTGCGTATCTGGATATCTAACTCTCGCTTCCCTCCTCTGAGCTCGTCGCGTCGTCGTCATCCTCCTCGCTTCCTTCGTTCGTCTTCCGTCGCTGCCGCATATCCGTGCGACAGACTCGTCTCGCGCAGAGCCGTCGCGCGTCGCGCGTCGCGCATCGTCCAATTAGCCGGCATTATGCGCGCGCAGTGGGCAGCGCCGCCACTCGCGTGGTAGGCAATATTATGAGCATCAATCAAGCGCGTGTCTGTCCGTCTGTTTGTTTATCCAGTCACCGCGTTTAATTAGCGCCGCTAGTTAACGAGAACGATACAATACAGTCCAATGTAAGTATTGTGAGTCGATCAATTGTTGTAGTATCAGCTGTAAGGTTTGTTGGACCGCGCCGGTATCAACAAAGAAGAGGTTTTTGTAGTAGAGTAGCGTCTAGAATCGACTCGCCGGCCGGTACCCGTAGTACAAGATTTTACGTCTCACCAAACCAAACCAAATTCGAGAGTCGAAATACTTCCGCGTTACAGTAAAATGGACCTAAACAGCCTTGTTTTAAAGCTCAAGTTTGTCTACACTTCTACAGCCAGCGCTCCAAGCGGAAACATTGCGAAATTAAAATCAGTGGCATTGAATATTTGACTTCAATTCAAGGCTGTTTAGGTCCATTTTACTGTAACGCGGAAATATTTCGACTCTCGAATTTGGTTTCGTTTGGTGAGACGTAAAATCTTGTACTACGGGTACTGCTCGGCTTCGCTCCGACTAGCCGGCCAGCTCGGCTTCGCTCCGACTAGCCGGCCAGCTCGGCTTCGCTCCGACTAGCCGGCCAGCTCGGCTTCGCTCCGACTAGCCGGCCAGCTCGGCTTCGCTCCGACTAGCCGGCCAGCTCGGCTTCGCTCCGACTAGCCGGCCAGCTCGGCTTCGCTCCGACTAGCCGGCCAGCTCGGCTTCGCTCCGACTAGCCGGCCAGCTCGGCTTCGCTCCGACTAGCCGGCCAGCTCGGCTTCGCTCCGACTAGCCGGCCAGCTCGGCTTCGCTCCGACTAGCCGGCCAGCTCGGCTTCGCTCCGACTAGCCGGCCAGCTCGGCTTCGCTCCGACTAGCCGGCCAGCTCGGCTTCGCTCCGACTAGCCGGCCAGCTCGGCTTCGCTCCGACTAGCCGGCCAGCTCGGCTTCGCTCCGACTAGCCGGCCAGCTCGGCTTCGCTCCGACTAGCCGGCCAGCTCGGCTTCGCTCCGACTAGCCGGCCAGCTCGGCTTCGCTCCGACTAGCCGGCCAGCTCGGCTTCGCTCCGACTAGCCGGCCAGCTCGGCTTCGCTCCGACTAGCCGGCCAGCTCGGCTTCGCTCCGACTAGCCGGCCAGCTCGGCTTCGCTCCGACTAGCCGGCCAGCTCGGCTTCGCTCCGACTAGCCGGCCAGCTCGGCTTCGCTCCGACTAGCCGGCCAGCTCGGCTTCGCTCCGACTAGCCGGCCAGCTCGGCTTCGCTCCGACTAGCCGGCCAGCTCGGCTTCGCTCCGACTAGCCGGCCAGCTCGGCTTCGCTCCGACTAGCCGGCCAGCTCGGCTTCGCTCCGACTAGCCGGCCAGCTCGGCTTCGCTCCGACTAGCCGGCCAGCTCGGCTTCGCTCCGACTAGCCGGCCAGCTCGGCTTCGCTCCGACTAGCCGGCCAGCTCGGCTTCGCTCCGACTAGCCGGCCAGCTCGGCTTCGCTCCGACTAGCCGGCCAGCTCGGCTTCGCTCCGACTAGCCGGCCAGCTCGGCTTCGCTCCGACTAGCCGGCCAGCTCGGCTTCGCTCCGACTAGCCGGCCAGCTCGGCTTCGCTCCGACTAGCCGGCCAGCTCGGCTTCGCTCCGACTAGCCGGCCAGCTCGGCTTCGCTCCGACTAGCCGGCCAGCTCGGCTTCGCTCCGACTAGCCGGCCAGCTCGGCTTCGCTCCGACTAGCCGGCCAGCTCGGCTTCGCTCCGACTAGCCGGCCAGCTCGGCTTCGCTCCGACTAGCCGGCCAGCTCGGCTTCGCTCCGACTAGCCGGCCAGCTCGGCTTCGCTCCGACTAGCCGGCCAGCTCGGCTTCGCTCCGACTAGCCGGCCAGCTCGGCTTCGCTCCGACTAGCCGGCCAGCTCGGCTTCGCTCCGACTAGCCGGCCAGCTCGGCTTCGCTCCGACTAGCCGGCCAGCTCGGCTTCGCTCCGACTAGCCGGCCAGCTCGGCTTCGCTCCGACTAGCCGGCCAGCTCGGCTTCGCTCCGACTAGCCGGCCAGCTCGGCTTCGCTCCGACTAGCCGGCCAGCTCGGCTTCGCTCCGACTAGCCGGCCAGCTCGGCTTCGCTCCGACTAGCCGGCCAGCTCGGCTTCGCTCCGACTAGCCGGCCAGCTCGGCTTCGCTCCGACTAGCCGGCCAGCTCGGCTTCGCTCCGACTAGCCGGCCAGCTCGGCTTCGCTCCGACTAGCCGGCCAGCTCGGCTTCGCTCCGACTAGCCGGCCAGCTCGGCTTCGCTCCGACTAGCCGGCCAGCTCGGCTTCGCTCCGACTAGCCGGCCAGCTCGGCTTCGCTCCGACTAGCCGGCCAGCTCGGCTTCGCTCCGACTAGCCGGCCAGCTCGGCTTCGCTCCGACTAGCCGGCCAGCTCGGCTTCGCTCCGACTAGCCGGCCAGCTCGGCTTCGCTCCGACTAGCCGGCCAGCTCGGCTTCGCTCCGACTAGCCGGCCAGCTCGGCTTCGCTCCGACTAGCCGGCCAGCTCGGCTTCGCTCCGACTAGCCGGCCAGCTCGGCTTCGCTCCGACTAGCCGGCCAGCTCGGCTTCGCTCCGACTAGCCGGCCAGCTCGGCTTCGCTCCGACTAGCCGGCCAGCTCGGCTTCGCTCCGACTAGCCGGCCAGCTCGGCTTCGCTCCGACTAGCCGGCCAGCTCGGCTTCGCTCCGACTAGCCGGCCAGCTCGGCTTCGCTCCGACTAGCCGGCCAGCTCGGCTTCGCTCCGACTAGCCGGCCAGCTCGGCTTCGCTCCGACTAGCCGGCCAGCTCGGCTTCGCTCCGACTAGCCGGCCAGCTCGGCTTCGCTCCGACTAGCCGGCCAGCTCGGCTTCGCTCCGACTAGCCGGCCAGCTCGGCTTCGCTCCGACTAGCCGGCCAGCTCGGCTTCGCTCCGACTAGCCGGCCAGCTCGGCTTCGCTCCGACTAGCCGGCCAGCTCGGCTTCGCTCCGACTAGCCGGCCAGCTCGGCTTCGCTCCGACTAGCCGGCCAGCTCGGCTTCGCTCCGACTAGCCGGCCAGCTCGGCTTCGCTCCGACTAGCCGGCCAGCTCGGCTTCGCTCCGACTAGCCGGCCAGCTCGGCTTCGCTCCGATGATGAACTTCACTTTCACCCCCTATTTAACTCCCTTTAATCCAAATCCAAAAACTTTTCTTTGTGGATGTTAACACCATAAAAATAATCTTTCGTCGCAAGGTTTTAACTCTAGCGGTTTGAGCTGGAGTTAGTTGGTAGATCAGTCAGTCAGTCAGTCAGTCAGAACAAGTCTTTGTACGAGTATGTATAGATACTGAGTGTCTGGCAGGTGGCTGCCACGATACTGAATGTCTGGCAATGCATGACGTGATTTCTAATACGATGCCGAAGGAAATTAGACTTTATACTTTGACGTAAGTTTTTGTACACGTTTACTGACTACATGTTATCCGCAAGAGCCACCACTATCCTAACTCCTCCCAGTGTCGGCAGTACTGCGACAATACGCAGAGAAACATTCAGCTTGTATGAAATAGCGAAGGCCTGGCACGCGCTGGCTCTCTGTATTCGTTTAGAGAGTGTTCAGGCGGATATTTGCCAATCTGCGTGGGTGAATTCTCTAGAGAACATTTTTGTTTATTAATAAGCGGCACCGGCTCGCGTGCTGCGCGCGCAGAGCACGCATACCATTACATTAGCTATATAGTTCGTGGCGTGACGCGACGCGCAACATCCGGCCGCCGTGCGAGCGCGACCTTTGCCACCGCGCGCACCACCACACCACCACACCACCACACCACCACACCACCACACCACCACACCACCACACCACCACACCACCACACCACCACACCACCACACCACTACACCACCACACCACCACACCACCACACCACCACACCACCACACCACTACACCACCACACCACCACACCACCACACCACCACACCACCACACCACTACACCACCACACCACCACACCACCACACCACCACACCACCACACCACCACACCACTACACCACCACACCACCACACCACCACACCACCACACCACCACACCACTACACCACCACACCACCACACCACCACAACACCACACCACCACACCACCACACCACAACACCACTACACCACCACACCACCACACCACCACACCACTACACCACCACACCACCACACCACCACACCACCACACCACCACACCACCACACCACCACCAACTGCTCATGATTGTACTCGTGTATGCCTACGTCGATTATAGCAATGAGAATACGTAACACAGGTACGAAACTATCGATCTTTACAACTTATTCCATACTCAGTAGAATTAGTTTTTTGCTGAAAAATCCAGTTCAAGCGCGTATTTGAATAGTCATCAAGCTCAGAGGAAGATCGTCGTGATTCATTAAATAAGCGCGCACACACACACGCACGCACACACGCACGCCGCGCCACGCCGCGCGCCGCGGGGATCGTTGCGTGTAATGAGCGCTTAATAAAAACTTTTTTCACCGCAACAGAGGGCCTAATTATTAAACCTAAAGTATGCAAATAAAACATAAGAATCACAGTAAGAATGGTGAAACGAAACCGGTGTGGTTTGTATTGAAATTACAACACTCACTTTGAACAAACACATCAAATAAACACGTCAAAACTAGTATATATGCAAACGCATTAAAAAATTACTTACAGTATCGGTACTTATCCAAATAATAAGACCCTCTTTATGGTTGAATAAGATATACCATCATAGATTCAAAACCACCTTTTTTTTTTTTTTAATAGATATAGCGAGCAAGCGAGCAGGCGGGTCACCTGATGTTAAGTGATTACCGCCGCCCATGAACATTTGCAGCACCAGAGGAGCCGCCGATGCGTTGCCGGCCTTTTAGGAATTTGTTGGTCCGCCCCTTGAATAACCCCATGTTATAATCTAGTGGGAACACCGCCGATGGGAGTTGGTTCCACAGTTCAAATCAACCTATAATACGATTCAAATCAATCGATCAATCGAATTTGCAAAATTAGATTGATTTGGTCGATAACCGGACACGCGCTGCCAGATGCCAGAGCTTCAGAATAGTGTTACATACGTAGTAGGTAGTTAACCGGACACGCGCTGCCAGACGCCAGAGCTTCAGAATAGTGTTACATACGTAGTAGGTAGTTAACCGGACACGCGCTGCCAGATGCCAGAGCTTCAGAATAGTGTTACATACGTAGTAGGTAGTTAACCGGACACGCGCTGCCAGACGCCAGAGCTTCAGAATAGTGTTACATACGTAGTAGGTAGTTAACCGGACACGCGCTGCCAGATGCCAGAGCTTCAGAATAGTGTTACATACGTAGTAGGTAGTTAACCGGACACGCGCTTCCAGATGCCAGAGCTTCAGAATAGTGTTACATACGTAGTAGGTAGTTAACCGGACACGCGCTGCCAGACGCCAGAGCTTCAGAATAGTGTTACATACGTAGTAGGTAGTTAACCGGACACGCGCTGCCAGATGCCAGAGCTTCAGAATAGTGTTACATACGTAGTAGGTAGTTAACCGGACACGCGCTGCCAGATGCCAGAGCTTCAGAATAGTGTTACATACGTAGTAGGTAGTTAACCGGACACGCGCTGCCAGACGCCAGAGCTTCAGAATAGTTTTACATACGTAGTAGGTAGTTAACCGGACACGCGCTGCCAGATGCCAGAGCTTCAGAATAGTGTTACATACGTAGTAGGTAGTTAACCGGACACGCGCTGCCAGACGCCAGAGCTTCAGAATAGTGTTACATACGTAGTAGGTAGTTAACCGGACACGCGCTGCCAGACGCCAGAGCTTCAGAATAGTGTTACATACGTAGTAGGTAGTTAACCGGACACGCGCTGCCAGATGCCAGAGCTTTAGAATAGTGTTACATACGTAGTAGGTAGTTAACCGGACACGCGCTGCCAGACGCCAGAGCTTCAGAATAGTGTTACATACGTAGTAGGTAGTTAACCGGACACGCGCTGCCAGACGCCAGAGCTTCAGAATAGTGTTACATACGTAGTAGGTAGTTAACCGGACACGCGCTGCCAGACGCCAGAGCTTCAGAATAGTGTTACATACGTAGTAGGTAGTTAACCGGACACGCGCTGCCAGACGCCAGAGCTTCAGAATAGTGTTACATACGTAGTAGGTAGTTAACCGGACACGCGCTGCCAGACGCCAGAGCTTCAGAATAGTGTTACATACGTAGTAGGTAGTTAACCGGACACGCGCTGCCAGATGCCAGAGCTTTAGAACAGTGTTACACACGTAGTAGGAAGTATTCTGTGTCGTGTTTTTGGTTGATACTTGATAACATTATGGACGCATTTTTTGAAGAATATTAGGTAACTGTTAATCATGAGTAAGTACTATTCCATTTTCCCCTCCAACTACTAGGAGCAGCTACTACAACAACTACTAGGAGCAGCTACTACAACAACTACTAGGAGCAGGAACTACAACAGTGCAACGGATGGAGTTCGAACCGCCAGCTTTCGGATTTCAGATTGAGCTATTGATGCTTAAAATGGAATATGTGTACATATTCGTAGCATCGACTTTTAAACGTAGTTCCTGCTGTAACTTCATAAGCTAGCGAGTTTAGAGTGCACATCGCACATCGCACATCGCACATCGCACATCGCACATCGCATGGGAAGCTAGGAGCACGGTTCCCACGCCGCAACAGTAACTCACATGACGGACAAATTGCAGCGGCGCGACACTCGAGCGGCACCCGCCTCGCATCGCCACCGCACCGCCACCGCACCGCCAACGCCTACAGTGGGACGACTCTCTATGTTTGTGACTGTGGCGCTTTTCCGGTCGAAAAGAATCAGCAAGAAAACCGAAACAAAAATATTTAAATGAGAAGAAAGCTTGGGAATGAGTAGCTTTAACAGCTTTGATAGTTCTACTCCTGAGAGTAAAAAGAATATCTACCCGGCTGAATTTGTTGTGGGCTCTTCTTAGACTAGAGCGCGTTCGGAACCCACGTAGATTTGGTTTTAAGTTTTCGTAGTTAATTTTTACCAATATAATATAAATTATCTTTCATATTCAACAATTGACAAACAAAAAGTGACAATAGTAGGAACTATTTTGATAATTATAAATAATAGTGACTTTCACTTCTGCCGGTCGCTATGATTCCTCCCCCGCCCCCGCCTCGCCCCCGTGACCCGTCGCGTGCCTGTACCGGTGTCCCACTGTCCACGGTCCACAGTGCAGCGGTGGGCGCGCCGCTGTTTGACGGCGCCGCGCGCTCGTCTATACCTTATACCTATATGGAACTCGAAGATTCCGCGGCAATTTTTCCGTTGCAAGTTATTTTTGTATTAACTTCTTATTGCTACCGTAACACAGTCATGATCTTTATTCGTTTTTATATTTCCATTGAACGAGATTGCCTTCTTTATTAAATTATCTACTTGCTGAGAAAGAATGCTTGCTGAGGGATTGAGATGTTTCCCCCTGCGAGCTGCGGGAAGATGAACCCAGCCAACTCCTTGCAAAGTCCTCTACCCACCAAACTCGGTTCAGCCGGTTCAAATAAGTATTAGCCTGGAAATACATACAGGCGTGTTTAGGTTTTGAATATGAGCAAAAATGTGTAAACTTAAAAGTCAGTTATTTTTTGACACGCTCGATCACAATCATAATCTAAGAAAAATGAGATTATACCTAGTCCAAGTTTTGTTTTCAGAATAGATACCGGACACGACATCACACTCACATTTCAAACACTTTTAATTTTTTTGCATAGACGAATTACG
Source organism: Maniola hyperantus (assembly GCF_902806685.2). Classification (NCBI taxonomy): domain Eukaryota; kingdom Metazoa; phylum Arthropoda; class Insecta; order Lepidoptera; family Nymphalidae; genus Maniola; species Maniola hyperantus. Next base: position 16,075,204 of record NC_048543.1, on the reverse strand, counting down.
CACCACGAATGCTCGATATTTGCTGTATATAGTTATCGATAGAGTAGGTATTGATGGTAACTAGCTACACTACTTTGTAATTAGTCTGTCAACGCAAGACTTGGCTGGTGCAGAAACTACACAAGTGCTCAGCGCGCGTTCCGCTGTCAACAATGAACATGCAAATCTCATCGTAGTTTGTACAGGATGTGCTAAATTGTAAATATGAATTACGCTTTTTGTTCGGTTACTTGAAGCGAACACTAGAAACGCGAACCATAAGTGATGTTGCGATGGCGAGAGCTGAGACTAGAGAGTCGAGGCGGAATCGTCGCCAATTATCGAATACATAACAAAATCATTGACATTATTATATGTGGCAGTTTTATTAGACGCATAATTGCCGAATCGGTTTCTACTCGGTAGAGTAGGTTTCATAGCTTGGTGGTAAGTTATATATAGGTAGTTGCAGACGACAGCGATCACCACTGCGACAGGGAGGTCATCAAACATTTGGATAAAGCATCGACAAAGTTCTAAACTTGAGCGCAGATAACCGGAAGAGTCAACAACAACAGTTCAGTATCCCGGGAGCTGGCAGTGACGTCGTGGCTCAAACGCGGCATGCGGTGCAAAAATACCTACTTGATTGGGTTTTTACGGGTGGATGGCGGCCCGCTAGGAATGCGCAGCGGAAGGGGGGGGGGGGGGGACATGGGGGCCACAGAGACCCCAATTTAAAATTTAGATAAGCGGAATAAACGCTCGCCCTCGGAATGTGCGGACACGGGGCCCGTCCGTACTGCACTACCCACTATACCCAGTTCACAACTTCACACGCCTCGCTGCCTCACTGGCTCTCCGGCTGTCGACTCCAACCTTGCCTAAACTAAGTTGAAATTCTGTTAAATTGCTTCCTCTAAAACACGAAAAAGAATTTTCTAATCGAATAAGAACTGGTTACTATTTTAGTATTTTTAAACGGTAATATTTTCAATCGTAGAGAGCATCGAATTCTGAGATGAATTTTATCTCGACAAAACTTCTGTTCTGATAACCTCGCAAACTGATTCAATAATGCGGCGCGGGGCGGGCGGCGGCGCCACTGTTGTTGAACAATTCCATCATATTGTGTGCCTTCCTATCACTTCCTGCAGGAAAAACGTGGCATGCGCATCGGCGCTGTTTGCGATACAGATCTATATGCAGATTGCTTAATGGCCTCAATTACTCGATGGCGGAGCCCGATATACTAAGTCGGCACTTTTTTACTGCAATATACTAAATTGTTTCGCCGGTCCAATTAGAATGTAGACAGGTAGTCGATCACATGTTGATGTTACGACGACAGTGTGGAGTCCAATTGGAAAAAAGAAAGAAGAAATAAAAACGTTTATTTTTTAAAGCTGTACCACACATTACCAGCTAGACCTGGTTAGGTTATCCCGACGCCTCTAATACTTGAGTAGTAAAGTCAAAAGACCTCAAGTAGAAGAAGCGGCGAAATAAACTATGTCGTGTGGCACAACCCGAAAAAAAAAGGTCCCTACTCAGCATAAATGCCATAAGTATGTCTTGCACAAGTATACAAACATACAGGGCTGGTTTTCAGAGGAACCCTGATTCGGGTGGCGCCACGGAATTATTTTTATACTTATTTAATCTATCTGTTCTATCTGTTAATAATTTTTATTCCCACATACTGACTTATATATAATTGGACACATCTATGCACATGCATAAGGTATACCCATCATGTAGCCTAAATCATGTTACAAAAAGGAGTGTTGCAGATTTTCGTCGGCACAAATGGTAGAGAAATAGGAAGCCAACTTCATACTTCATTCGTACTTTCATAATACATATAAGACCTGAGTCTACTGACTCTTGACTGAACTTTGAACATTACTCTTATAGGAAATTATTCAATATTTTATAGGAATTTGTCGTTTTGTGACGTTCTATTACGAAAAAGATTTTAGATTTTTTATTTCAAGTCTAAACATAATGTTCAGCTTATTTTTTAGATATTGACCGAAGTAATTCCTGAAGCTACATGTTACATGTTACATGTTTGAGTTGTACCTACCTAGTACCTACCTACTGCAGAAATGGATTTACAATACAAGCGTGTCTCCAACCCACAGTAGCTATGATCTCACTAGCATTTTACCTTGCAATTGTAATATTCTTATAAGGTAAGTCAATGGTACTTTAACTTGTTAATACTTGTAATAATTTATTGAAATTTTCAGAACCTGTCGCTAAGTCATACAGCATTGTCTCTATCAATCAAGTGATTCAGTATAGACTTTATTGGTTTACATTATAATAAGTACAAATACGTCATATACAATAGCTGAATCCGTGAGAGCTCTTTGATTTTCCTGAATAAAAAGTCGGGCTGCCTCTACTTATATTGTATGTTGGTATTTCTATAGTTCTCTGTGCCATAATATTACGTCGCAAAATTGGTTTAGCCGCTGAGCCTTGAAAAGGTAACAGATACCTAAATACTTAGATGGACAGACGTACTTTTGCATTTATAATTTTTTGGTATAGAACATCGTGTAAACGTTGTGTTGTGAGGTTCAGGCAATCGTTCACTCGGTATCAACCGGTTCGCGACGGCGACGACGCGGACGTGGCCAAACTGCGAAGCGCGTCGGGTGTCGGGTGTGGAGTGTGGAAGCACCGGTGGGCGCTGTGGGCGCTGTAGGCGCTGTGGGCGCTGTAGGCGCTGTGGGCGCCCCCGTACGCCGTAGTGCGGCATTAGGCGCTCTTACTTATGTGTGATTGCTCCTATGTTTCGCGATCGTACAGTAGGTACGTATGTACGGAGAAACTGACCGGATAACGCAGACCCGCCCAGAAAGATTATCAGAAACTCACACCGAGCAAACCCGGGGCAATGTAACTTGTAAGCAGGTCAGTTGATGCAGGTATACCTGTGGACTGATCTGCCAAACTCCACGGACGGTAAATCAATCTTGCGATGTATTGAGTGACATCACAGGCGGGAGGCGCGAGGCGGGAGGCGGGAGGACGCCGCAGCTGCAGTGATTGTACTCGGACTGGGCACTTAGGTTTGGAGGAGGGACGACGAGGGACTGTCCTCGCTACATAATTAATTGAGACAAAACAGTAAACTTGCCAAACAGGCATCATTAAGTTTAAATTAAGCGTAAATAGCTCATTTATTGTTTTGTACTATGAACCACTTCTGGAATAGAAAGGGTAACTACTTGTTAAGTTTAAATTGCAAATAAAGTTAGAAGCGTGATCGGAGATAATGAACCAGTTCACCAGATAATTCAGAATCTTCGTCCACGTAGATTTAGGTTTTCAAAGACTGTGGGATTGGGAACTCGGTCCCCGATAGAAAGTAGGCTCCTTCATTACAACTAAGTATGCAAAACATCACGTCGGTATGTTGCTCTGTTGCGGCGTGATTGAGGGACAAACCAAAAAACTCTATAGTACGTATTAGTAGGTGTTAGTAGTGCTTCTGTGTGTTGAACTTATTATTCACATAGTGTTTGTAGTTTATAACAATGTAATGTTTTATTGTAATGATATTGCATTACGCAGCTCTCACTTGACGGGTAGATACGTGATACGTGATACGTGATACGTGATACGTGATACGTGATATCTGTCAAGTGTCACTAATCATTCTATCACTACTTCGTTTTTTCATAAACACGGTGCTGGGGTAAGGGGTAAGGGGTTAGTAACGAACGATGACGACACAATCGCGAGACAATGTGAACTGACCTCACCCAACCACTTCGTATTCACAAGCCATTGCTTGTATATGTAGCTTTGTGTAATGAGTAGCACCAGACTGATTGATGACTGCGAGCCGCCCTTGACAGAGCCCGTCATAACTGATAACTGATAACTGATAACTGATAACTGATAACATACTAACAATATGAACAAAGGCATGTTAATGTTTTGCAAGGGTTACACTTTATGATTTAATCCTATGATTTGATCTGCACGCACCTGAGCCGCGCTGCGCGTCGCTGCAGTCCGACTGCAGGGCGCGTCGCTTCAGGCCGCTCACGGTACCTACCGCACTACAACTGCAGCACGCGGCAGCTCGCGTCACTTGCGCGTCACTTCTATGCCCGATCGCGTACGAACAACAACGTCGCAAGATGAGCGACATTGAAGAGGGAAAGGGTGGAAGCCGACATCCTAGGGGTTGGGAATTTTGAGGATATACTTTTAAGAGCCCGTCATGTGCCAATAATTAAAACTACGTTAGTTATTTTGAGGTCTATCACGCCTATACATTAAATACTTAACTCGATGCGCGTGTATCTTATCCGAGCGCCGTACGTATTCTGAAGCGACGCGACGCGCCGCAGGGTATGTCGCACTAGCGTCGCTGCACCGCGCGTCGCTTCGCTGCGCTTCACAATATTCTCCCAGCCGCGACGTGCGGTGAAGCGTTGTGCAGCGCCGCTCTAGTGCGATATGCGCCATACAAAATGATAGAAATGATATTTTGACGCTCTGTGCCGCGACGTGCAGTGACGCGCAGCGCAGCTTAGGTGCGTACAGACCTTTAATGTTTTTCAAACGATTTATGTAGTTATTTTGATCTAATATTAACTATTTTTAGTTTACGTTACTTAACTATCTAAATTACATATTTTTTTAGGAAATGACTAAAAAGTGCTGAATATAAAATGAGACTTACCTACTCGTGTCTTATCCTATCCCTAGACTTTACCTATTATTTAATTAAATCTCTTTAAAATAACGAGACCAAGTAACGACATAATAAACTAGGCAGGGACGAATAATCCATACTTTACCTATATTATTATAGGTAAATGCGAGAGTGTGTCTATCTGTCTGCTAGCTCTTTCGGTTCATCTGTTTTACCGATTTTGATGACATTTATCTTATTTTTTTTTATTATATTCATTTATCTTTATTATTTACAAAGACAGCTTGCATCCCGAAAACTGGCAAAATATTTTTTTTATCCCGGAAATTCAACGATTTCCCACGGGATTATAAAAATCTAATTGACCATACAGGCACAGAAAAACAGATGGGCCGTGAAAAGCTAGCAGACAGACAGACAGACACACTTTTGCATTTATAATAATTGTAAAATGGATTCAATGAATGGGCAACTAATGAAATCCGCAAAAGTAGAGATATACTCTATAGTCTTTACGATGAAAAGACGTGGAATTTTGAAAATAATTTCGTAGAATATGTAAGAGCATATTCAAAAACGTTTAAAAAAGCGTGTCAGGAGGCAAAGTCTAATATGATTCGCGAAAAAATAAAGAAATCATCAAATAAGTCCAAAATAGTTTGGGATATTGTAAACACTGAAACTGGTAAGACCAAAGGAATGAAAAAGGATCTCGTCTTGAAAATAGATGACAATTTAATTCAAAATAAGGACGAAATAGCTATAATATTTGAGAAATATTTTACTACTATACCCCTGGAAACGACAGCTCATCTACAAGCCTCCCCTGAAATGGCTTGTGAGCTGCTAAATTCTAATGTTATTCCATGTCAGGATAATTTTGAATTTGAGCACATAGATGTTACTACTTTAGTTAAAACATTTAAATCATTAAATATAAAAAAAACGCAAGACATATCAGGCATGTCAGTGCACGTTTTTAGTTCTGTAATACATGTTTTGGCACCACATCTAACAATATTATTTAATAAATGCGTTGACGAAGGTATATTCCCAGATTGGATGAAGATTAGTCGTTTGGTGCCGCTATTTAAGTCCGGTGATTGTGAAGATCCGTCGTGCTTTAGACCAGTGTCTGTCTTACCGGTGCTGAGTAAGGTGTTTGAAAAGATTATGCTGAATCAAATGCTTGCATATTTTAACACAAATAATATTCTACACGGCAAACAATTTGGATTCACAAAAGGCAAATCAACTATTGATGCCGGAATTGCTTTAATCAAACATATATTCGAGGCATGGGAGAGATCACAAGATGCAATTGGCGTCTTTTGTGATCTTTCCAAAGCATTTGATTGTGTTGATCATCAGATTCTACTGCGTAAACTCCAGTTTTACGGGATCAAAAATCAAGCACGAGACCTAATACAGTCATATCTTTTCAATAGATTGCAGAAGGTAGACATAGGTGGGATTAAATCAGAGGGATCTTTGGTTAAAATGGGAGTACCACAGGGTTCCATTTTAGGTCCGTTTTTATTCTTAGTATACGTAAATGATTTGCCTCATATGGTTCAGAAGATCTCAGATATAGTGATGTTTGCTGATGATACGTCGCTTATTTTTAAAATTAAAAGACAGCTTAGTAACGTAGAAGAAGTAAACATTGCTCTATCCCGGGTTTTGAACTGGTTTACAGCAAACAATCTGCTGTTAAACTCCAAAAAAACTAAATGTATTAAATTCACCCTTCCTAATGTACGGCAGGTAGACACTGAAATTCTCTTAGACAATGACAAATTAGCATTAGTGAAAGAAATAGTATTTCTTGGGATAGGTATCGACAGTAAGCTTCAATGGGGAAGTCATATCCGTAAGCTTTCTAAAAAATTGAGCTCGGCCGCTTATGCTATACGAAAAATTAGACAGCTGACGGATGTGTCTACTGCTAAAATTGTTTATTTTAGTTACTTCCATAGTCTGATGACATACGGTATTTTGCTATGGGGCCGAGCTGCCGATATTAAAACTATATTTTTGTTACAAAAACGTGCAGTTCGTGCCATATACAACTTAGGTCCACGTGAATCGCTGAGAGAAGTATTTAAAGAAAGTAATATTATGACAGTAACGAGTCAATATATATATGAAAATATAATGTATGTTCGCAAGAATAGAGAACATATTAAAACCAATTATGAAAGACATAATTTTAACACACGGAATAAAAATAAATTGGAAACCCAGAGGTTCAGACTAACGAAGGTTAGCGAGTCATTTTTGGGCAGTGCTGTCCGCTATTATAATAAAATTCCGTCAGAAGTTCAAAGTTTACCAGAAGGGAGGTTTAAACGTTTCATCAAAAAAAGCCTGTGTAAGAAAGGCTACTACAAGTTAGACGATTATATATCGGATAAGGATGCTTGGACAACTCCTTTAGGCTCTAATACATTGAAGTAATGTTACATATTAACATTAAGTGTTTTATTATTTATTGTTATTTTTTGTTAATTTTGACGTTGAATTGTAACTGAAATAATGACTTACTATTTGATAATTTAATTACTACTTTTTACAATAATTACTTAAGTAGGTACCTTAAATTTGTAAACTGATTTATTCTATTTTTATTTTATTATTGTAAACTGATTTATACTATTTTATTTTATTTTTGTGATTTTACTTTTGTAATGACATTCAAAAAGTGTACTCCGTATGTACTTACTTTGAATAAAATATTTGATTTTGATTTTGATTTTATGGATTATTATTAAATTGAAGAACATAAAGTAAACTTTTTTTGTATTTGAATACAAAGTGCGAATGAAGGGCTTTTTATTATGAATCAGTGGGGAAGTGGTCTAGCTATAAGTGAGTGCATTATTTGGCGAACAAAAAATGTGAGGAAAAAATGTAGGTAGGTACAAGTGGAGCATAAAAAAGGAGAGAGAATCAATTTGGAAGGTCTTAAAACACTTTAGCGTCCCTCTCGAGATAAGGGGATGAAATAAAAGGCTACTTACTATGAATAGCGTATGAATTGTGTACACACGGACGGACGAGAGCGAACGTTGCCCAGCTCTTCCCGGCTCATACATATTCCCGATGGAGTGTTGTTTACATAAATGTTGATCGGAGCTTGGCGCGGGGCGATATGTGGCGAGAACTCCTCAGGATCTGTTCCTACGAGCGAATGCTTATCTGTTTACATATCGATATACCTTCGTTAGCACACAGCCGCTCATAACATACTCGCACGACACATAATCATATGGGTTTTGTCTGTATCGCAGATGTCCACTGAAACATTGTCGTCTTTCTGACGCACTCGGATGAAAGGGTTTTATATAATCCACCGAGTGAAGTCAGGGTAGGTCAGCTAGTTACCTTAAAGTATTTAAATCTGGACGAGATAAAACAAGCAACTGCTAGCTGCTGCGGCTGAAGGTATTTAATGATGATGTCTACATTAGTTTGATAGCTTTATGCAAATGTTCGTAGTTGCGCCGCCGCCGCCGGCGCAGATACACATCAACTAATACCCGCTACAAAAACTATATTATCTACATACATACATCTCGTCCGCGTCCGCGTGCGAGCTAATTAAGGCATCGTGGAAGAACAAGTACAAGATTAGATGTGTAACAATATTTATAATTAAATGTATGCAAATGAGGGTCATGAATCATACGGAGCGGCAAGGATTTACTGTTCGAGTGGGCTCGTAACATCGCCGCGCCGACAACAGAACTACACCGAGCTACGACACTAACTAGCGCTGCGAAGCTGGTACAAACAGTAACACCGCCGCGCCGACAACAGAACTACACCGAGCTACGACACTAACTAGCGCTGCGAAGCTGGTACAAACAGTAACACCGCCGCGCCGACAACAGAACTACACCGAGCTACGACACTAACTAGCGCTGCGAAGCTGGTACAAACAGTAACACCGCCGCGCCGACAACAGAACTACACCGAGCTACGACACTAACTAGCGCTGCGAAGCTGGTACAAACAGTAACACCGCCGCGCCGACAACAGAACTACACCGAGCTACGACACTAACTAGCGCTGCGAAGCTGGTACAAACAGTAACACCGCCGCGCCGACAACAGAACTACACCGAGCTACGACACTAACTAGCGCTGCGAAGCTGGTACAAACAGTAACACCGCCGCGCCGACAACAGAACTACACCGAGCTACGACACTAACTAGCGCTGCGAAGCTGGTACAAACAGTAACACCGCCGCGCCGACAACAGAACTACACCGAGCTACGACACTAACTAGCGCTGCGAAGCTGGTACAAACAGTAACACCGCCGCGCCGACAACAGAACTACACCGAGCTACGACACTAACTAGCGCTGCGAAGCTGGTACAAACAGTAACACCGCCGCGCCGACAACAGAACTACACCGAGCTACGACACTAACTAGCGCTGCGAAGCTGGTACAAACAGTAACACCGCCGCGCCGACAACAGAACTACACCGAGCTACGACACTAACTAGCGCTGCGAAGCTGGTACAAACAGTAACACCGCCGCGCCGACAACAGAACTACACCGAGCTACGACACTAACTAGCGCTGCGAAGCTGGTACAAACAGTAACACCGCCGCGCCGACAACAGAACTACACCGAGCTACGACACTAACTAGCGCTGCGAAGCTGGTACAAACAGTAACACCGCCGCGCCGACAACAGAACTACACCGAGCTACGACACTAACTAGCGCTGCGAAGCTGGTACAAACAGTAACACCGCCGCGCCGACAACAGAACTACACCGAGCTACGACACTAACTAGCGCTGCGAAGCTGGTACAAACAGTAACACCGCCGCGCCGACAACAGAACTACACCGAGCTACGACACTAACTAGCGCTGCGAAGCTGGTACAAACAGTAACACCGCCGCGCCGACAACAGAACTACATAAACAGCTGAGGTTGACATTATTCGTAGTATCAGTCGTCGCAAGTAAAACTAATAAAGATGTCGCCCATTCGATGCTGTCCCTGTGTAAGTGTGTACCTACTTGCACGTCATTACAATAACACTGCACCAGCTGTCGAATCACATCGATGTCGAATAACCAATACAACGGTGGCATTATCTAAATATTATACTTAAAAGGAAAAACTGACTGACTGACTGATTTATCAACGCATAGCTCAAATTACTGGACGGATCGGCCTGAAATTTGCCAAGCAGATAGCTATTACGTCGTATACATTAACTAAGAAAGGATTTTAAAAATACAATCCCCAAGGGGGTAAAATAGGGGTTTGAAGTTTGTGTAGTCCAGTCGGACGAAGTCGCGGGAATAAACTAGTTACATAAACCTACAGTCATACAAAAGGAGAAACTGACTGACATAATATTATCAACGTATAATATCTACCTACATATAATTTGTATTTCTACGTGTAAGTAGGGTTTCTCTATAATCAAATCCCCCATTATATAAAAATTAGAATCTTTGATAGAAACCCAGTTGTAGTTAGTGACTTTTAATTGGAATTTAATTAGAACTAGATATTTTCCTGGGTAGAAGTTCATGACACGCAAGGTGCACAACAGTAGAGTGTTGTGACTTTACAACTGTGCACTGTGGAGTTGTTGGTCCTCAGAGTTGGTCCTCAGGAGATGTGGACGTGGAGTACATACTCTGCTCACTGGTGTCGAAGTGACATGTAAGTGTTTCATGGTGTTGTATGTTGGTGGTGCGTATTGCGTGCTTTTCCTGCTTGTTTACGGCGCACAGCGCACGGCGCACAGCGCACAGCGCACGGCGCACAGCGCACAGCGCACGGCGCGGCGCCGCGAACGTCACGGCCCGACTTCTTCACATGATAATATGGCTACTCTTTTTTCCATTTCTCTCCATCGTGATTACCTACTTCCGTAATTGATCAATCATTTTGGACGCAGGTTTAAAGCGAAGTGAAATGTGAAGTAGGCAGGAGTAGGTACATATGTAAAGTGGCACGGCCCGTCGCGTCGCTAGCCGCGCCGCGTGCGCCCCCCAGCGGAACATTTGACAACAACAACTGACATAATTCATGTAATCTCATTTAATTAATCTTTCATTGGGCTACTTACTAATTTATATTTTGTTGAAATTAGTTGCCGTGCTCGCGCGGGCACGGCGAGGGAGGCGCTGCCCGTCAGAGCGTCAGAGGACGACAGGTATGAATTACAAGTTTCAAATTTGAATTTACTCGCATAATGTTACATGACGAACATTTTGAACGCAATTAAAGTCCAACTGTAGAAGAACTATAGGTACCTACTACCTACCTACTACGCACGTTATACAGTTTACCTAAACGTAGAATGCCAGTGTTACTAGTAAAATCCATTACGGAAATATAACTCAGATAACCGAATAATTATTATTTACCTATCGTTCTTTACAAATATGTATTACAAAATAAATGTGTCACCTCAGAGCTATCCACATAATCTTATGTAGTTCTAAAGCCGCTTCCCTCTAACATATCCCATACTGTTGTAAATAAAACATGTCATTTCTCTGAATATACCTACCTGTTAAACTTGTTTGTTTTGTTTCCTTGACCGAGCCCTGAGGCTCTGACCCTCTAAATCAGTTCAGATTTGATGGAGTTATAGAGTAAGTACTTGACATTGACCAAAATAATATCATTCTCTTCCCTACCCCGAACAACATTTTTTTAATTAATTAATTTAAATCATCAAAAAACTTATGTATATTTAATGTGCAGGAATCGTTTAGTTACAGTTATTATAAGTAGGTGTAGAAGACAATGTCGAGATGCACAGAGCCACTGTGTGTGCGTCGTTCGCGACACCTCCATGTGCCCGGCGTCGCGACCTTGACCCTCGCCGCCTGTGTGTGTGTGCAGCGCAGGTGCTGCGCACGCGTCGCCCGCACGAGTGTCGCACGTCGCACCCAACCTATCCCGTTACCTCGCGACGCGCGACGATCGGGAACCCTACGCGAGGTTATTCCACAAACCCCCTACATACATCGATGCCTACCAAGACCAAGAGTACATCTAAGATTAATGGCAAGAGATCATGACCCTCATAAAGAAGGAATAAAAATGCAGAAGGAGTCGCTTCCCTCCGAGGACAGCAAGATGTAAAACACGGATATAAAATCATTTCCATGCGGACGAAGTCGCGAGAATAGTCTGTTATTCCATGCAATTTTGTTGGAAATACCTATTTTTAGAAGATGTCACGAGTGACGGCGGCGCGCGGCGGGTCCGCTCGGCTCGTGGTAATTATTGTCGCGATAGCATCTGCAAGCTAATTGCAGTAATTGCACGCTGTAAGGGCGGCAGCTTCAACGGCGCGTCGCAAGTGCAAGCTATTGCAGCTTATTGCTCCTTATTGCCTTCAACAAAGTCTGTTGCCACTCATTTCATTGCCGAAGTTTACCTGTCTAGTGTCTACTAAGTACTAACCGCGCAATCTTCACAAATACACGACATTTTTCAGTTGGTAAATACATATCACATATAACATGCATGTAACCCTATACATAAAATAGAGATTTAGATGACCTGTCCCCGTTTGACTCGGGGTGAACTGATAATCCTATCTAATAGTGAGGGTCTCCATTATACAGAAAGCCTACAAGAAAATTTCAAGTTTTAAATCCGACAGAAGTTTAAGAGGTAGGACAACACAACAGACGGAATCGTTGTGTGGATAAAAGTCAGGCAGGTTATCTTTTCAGGATTCTAGGATTTCTAATTAGGTACATTAGATCATAACAAATAGAGTCTCCGCTGTTCCGCCGCGTAGTGGAGATCAATCCTTGCTCGTAGTTAGCAGCGGTAGTCAGTCAGTTGTCATGGCGGCGTGCCGTGTGCCGTGTGCCGTGTGCCGTGTGCCGTGTGCCGCACGTATTGTAATGGCACATTACCGCGATTACGCCGCTCCCACACTGAGCAATCTACAGCGCTACGCCGGGAGCTGGCGGGCAACTGTCACAACATCGTACAACGTGACACTGTCTGTGTCTAGCTATATAAACCCAAGGGGCACACGATAGCTCACTTTGATTAGTAATTAGATCTATAGCATGTAAAGTATGAACACCGAGGGACATCGACGTTTTAGATCACCGATCGCGTCAATAAATCTGTATTAAACGACAATTTTAATTTAAGAAAGACTAGGTAATTAAGCATAGATGGCATGCAAAGCATGGATTTTACATGTAAGTTTACTAAAAAACGTAGACTCCCACTAAAAACGGATTTTTGATTCATCTCGATTCATATTTACAATGTCATTGCAACCAACCGGCTTTGTTCGCTATGTTTTCAGCTGTTGTCTTCTTATAGCAGAGATGAAGCGTTTACTTAAAATAAAATTCATCGCACAATATAGTATCACATGCATGCTCAGCGCGGCGCCAGCTCTCGGGGCAGCTACAACATGTGCCGGCGCGAGCGGCCTGTAATGACGCGATATGAGATGCACGCAGGCGAGTTGTGTCCGAATTGTTCCATTTACGATCACATTGTACTTAGTGTACCGATACTGTATCACATGCATGCTCAGCGCGGCGCCAGCTCTCGGGGCAGCTACAACATGTGCCGGCGCGAGCGGCCTGTAATGACGCGATATGAGATGCACGCAGGCGAGTTGTGTCCGAATTGTTCCATTTACGATCACATTGTACTTAGTGTACCGATACTGTATCACATGCATGCTCAGCGCGGCGCCAGCTCTCGGGGCAGCTACAACATGTGCCGGCGCGAGCGGCCTGTAATGACGCGATATGAGATGCACGCAGGCGAGTTGTGTCCGAATTGTTCCATTTACGATCACATTGTACTTAGTGTACCGATACTGTATCACATGCATGCTCAGCGCGGCGCCAGCTCTCGGGGCAGCTACAACATGTGCCGGCGCGAGCGGCCTGTAATGACGCGATATGAGATGCACGCAGGCGAGTTGTGTCCGAATTGTTCCATTTACGATCACATTGTACTTAGTGTACCGATACTGTATCACATGCATGCTCAGCGCGGCGCCAGCTCTCGGGGCAGCTACAACATGTGCCGGCGCGAGCGGCCTGTAATGACGCGATATGAGATGCACGCAGGCGAGTTGTGTCCGAATTGTTCCATTTACGATCACATTGTACTTAGTGTACCGATACTGTATCACATGCATGCTCAGCGCGGCGCCAGCTCTCGGGGCAGCTACAACATGTGCCGGCGCGAGCGGCCTGTAATGACGCGATATGAGATGCACGCAGGCGAGTTGTGTCCGAATTGTTCCATTTACGATCACATTGTACTTAGTGTACCGATACTGTATCACATGCATGCTCAGCGCGGCGCCAGCTCTCGGGGCAGCTACAACATGTGCCGGCGCGAGCGGCCTGTAATGACGCGATATGAGATGCACGCAGGCGAGTTGTGTCCGAATTGTTCCATTTACGATCACATTGTACTTAGTGTACCGATACTGTATCACATGCATGCTCAGCGCGGCGCCAGCTCTCGGGGCAGCTACAACATGTGCCGGCGCGAGCGGCCTGTAATGACGCGATATGAGATGCACGCAGGCGAGTTGTGTCCGAATTGTTCCATTTACGATCACATTGTACTTAGTGTACCGATACTGTATCACATGCATGCTCAGCGCGGCGCCAGCTCTCGGGGCAGCTACAACATGTGCCGGCGCGAGCGGCCTGTAATGACGCGATATGAGATGCACGCAGGCGAGTTGTGTCCGAATTGTTCCATTTACGATCACATTGTACTTAGTGTACCGATACTGTATCACATGCATGCTCAGCGCGGCGCCAGCTCTCGGGGCAGCTACAACATGTGCCGGCGCGAGCGGCCTGTAATGACGCGATATGAGATGCACGCAGGCGAGTTGTGTCCGAATTGTTCCATTTACGATCACATTGTACTTAGTGTACCGATACTGTATCACATGCATGCTCAGCGCGGCGCCAGCTCTCGGGGCAGCTACAACATGTGCCGGCGCGAGCGGCCTGTAATGACGCGATATGAGATGCACGCAGGCGAGTTGTGTCCGAATTGTTCCATTTACGATCACATTGTACTTAGTGTACCGATACTGTATCACATGCATGCTCAGCGCGGCGCCAGCTCTCGGGGCAGCTACAACATGTGCCGGCGCGAGCGGCCTGTAATGACGCGATATGAGATGCACGCAGGCGAGTTGTGTCCGAATTGTTCCATTTACGATCACATTGTACTTAGTGTACCGATACTGTATCACATGCATGCTCAGCGCGGCGCCAGCTCTCGGGGCAGCTACAACATGTGCCGGCGCGAGCGGCCTGTAATGACGCGATATGAGATGCACGCAGGCGAGTTGTGTCCGAATTGTTCCATTTACGATCACATTGTACTTAGTGTACCGATACTGTATCACATGCATGCTCAGCGCGGCGCCAGCTCTCGGGGCAGCTACAACATGTGCCGGCGCGAGCGGCCTGTAATGACGCGATATGAGATGCACGCAGGCGAGTTGTGTCCGAATTGTTCCATTTACGATCACATTGTACTTAGTGTACCGATACTGTATCACATGCATGCTCAGCGCGGCGCCAGCTCTCGGGGCAGCTACAACATGTGCCGGCGCGAGCGGCCTGTAATGACGCGATATGAGATGCACGCAGGCGAGTTGTGTCCGAATTGTTCCATTTACGATCACATTGTACTTAGTGTACCGATACTGTATCACATGCATGCTCAGCGCGGCGCCAGCTCTCGGGGCAGCTACAACATGTGCCGGCGCGAGCGGCCTGTAATGACGCGATATGAGATGCACGCAGGCGAGTTGTGTCCGAATTGTTCCATTTACGATCACATTGTACTTAGTGTACCGATACTGTATCACATGCATGCTCAGCGCGGCGCCAGCTCTCGGGGCAGCTACAACATGTGCCGGCGCGAGCGGCCTGTAATGACGCGATATGAGATGCACGCAGGCGAGTTGTGTCCGAATTGTTCCATTTACGATCACATTGTACTTAGTGTACCGATACTGTATCACATGCATGCTCAGCGCGGCGCCAGCTCTCGGGGCAGCTACAACATGTGCCGGCGCGAGCGGCCTGTAATGACGCGATATGAGATGCACGCAGGCGAGTTGTGTCCGAATTGTTCCATTTACGATCACATTGTACTTAGTGTACCGATACTGTATCACATGCATGCTCAGCGCGGCGCCAGCTCTCGGGGCAGCTACAACATGTGCCGGCGCGAGCGGCCTGTAATGACGCGATATGAGATGCACGCAGGCGAGTTGTGTCCGAATTGTTCCATTTACGATCACATTGTACTTAGTGTACCGATACTGTATCACATGCATGCTCAGCGCGGCGCCAGCTCTCGGGGCAGCTACAACATGTGCCGGCGCGAGCGGCCTGTAATGACGCGATATGAGATGCACGCAGGCGAGTTGTGTCCGAATTGTTCCATTTACGATCACATTGTACTTAGTGTACCGATACTGTATCACATGCATGCTCAGCGCGGCGCCAGCTCTCGGGGCAGCTACAACATGTGCCGGCGCGAGCGGCCTGTAATGACGCGATATGAGATGCACGCAGGCGAGTTGTGTCCGAATTGTTCCATTTACGATCACATTGTACTTAGTGTACCGATACTGTATCACATGCATGCTCAGCGCGGCGCCAGCTCTCGGGGCAGCTACAACATGTGCCGGCGCGAGCGGCCTGTAATGACGCGATATGAGATGCACGCAGGCGAGTTGTGTCCGAATTGTTCCATTTACGATCACATTGTACTTAGTGTACCGATACTGTATCACATGCATGCTCAGCGCGGCGCCAGCTCTCGGGGCAGCTACAACATGTGCCGGCGCGAGCGGCCTGTAATGACGCGATATGAGATGCACGCAGGCGAGTTGTGTCCGAATTGTTCCATTTACGATCACATTGTACTTAGTGTACCGATACTGTATCACATGCATGCTCAGCGCGGCGCCAGCTCTCGGGGCAGCTACAACATGTGCCGGCGCGAGCGGCCTGTAATGACGCGATATGAGATGCACGCAGGCGAGTTGTGTCCGAATTGTTCCATTTACGATCACATTGTACTTAGTGTACCGATACTGTATCACATGCATGCTCAGCGCGGCGCCAGCTCTCGGGGCAGCTACAACATGTGCCGGCGCGAGCGGCCTGTAATGACGCGATATGAGATGCACGCAGGCGAGTTGTGTCCGAATTGTTCCATTTACGATCACATTGTACTTAGTGTACCGATACTGTATCACATGCATGCTCAGCGCGGCGCCAGCTCTCGGGGCAGCTACAACATGTGCCGGCGCGAGCGGCCTGTAATGACGCGATATGAGATGCACGCAGGCGAGTTGTGTCCGAATTGTTCCATTTACGATCACATTGTACTTAGTGTACCGATACTGTATCACATGCATGCTCAGCGCGGCGCCAGCTCTCGGGGCAGCTACAACATGTGCCGGCGCGAGCGGCCTGTAATGACGCGATATGAGATGCACGCAGGCGAGTTGTGTCCGAATTGTTCCATTTACGATCACATTGTACTTAGTGTACCGATACTGTATCACATGCATGCTCAGCGCGGCGCCAGCTCTCGGGGCAGCTACAACATGTGCCGGCGCGAGCGGCCTGTAATGACGCGATATGAGATGCACGCAGGCGAGTTGTGTCCGAATTGTTCCATTTACGATCACATTGTACTTAGTGTACCGATACTGTATCACATGCATGCTCAGCGCGGCGCCAGCTCTCGGGGCAGCTACAACATGTGCCGGCGCGAGCGGCCTGTAATGACGCGATATGAGATGCACGCAGGCGAGTTGTGTCCGAATTGTTCCATTTACGATCACATTGTACTTAGTGTACCGATACTGTATCACATGCATGCTCAGCGCGGCGCCAGCTCTCGGGGCAGCTACAACATGTGCCGGCGCGAGCGGCCTGTAATGACGCGATATGAGATGCACGCAGGCGAGTTGTGTCCGAATTGTTCCATTTACGATCACATTGTACTTAGTGTACCGATACTGTATCACATGCATGCTCAGCGCGGCGCCAGCTCTCGGGGCAGCTACAACATGTGCCGGCGCGAGCGGCCTGTAATGACGCGATATGAGATGCACGCAGGCGAGTTGTGTCCGAATTGTTCCATTTACGATCACATTGTACTTAGTGTACCGATACTGTATCACATGCATGCTCAGCGCGGCGCCAGCTCTCGGGGCAGCTACAACATGTGCCGGCGCGAGCGGCCTGTAATGACGCGATATGAGATGCACGCAGGCGAGTTGTGTCCGAATTGTTCCATTTACGATCACATTGTACTTAGTGTACCGATACTGTATCACATGCATGCTCAGCGCGGCGCCAGCTCTCGGGGCAGCTACAACATGTGCCGGCGCGAGCGGCCTGTAATGACGCGATATGAGATGCACGCAGGCGAGTTGTGTCCGAATTGTTCCATTTACGATCACATTGTACTTAGTGTACCGATACTGTATCACATGCATGCTCAGCGCGGCGCCAGCTCTCGGGGCAGCTACAACATGTGCCGGCGCGAGCGGCCTGTAATGACGCGATATGAGATGCACGCAGGCGAGTTGTGTCCGAATTGTTCCATTTACGATCACATTGTACTTAGTGTACCGATACTGTATCACATGCATGCTCAGCGCGGCGCCAGCTCTCGGGGCAGCTACAACATGTGCCGGCGCGAGCGGCCTGTAATGACGCGATATGAGATGCACGCAGGCGAGTTGTGTCCGAATTGTTCCATTTACGATCACATTGTACTTAGTGTACCGATACTGTATCACATGCATGCTCAGCGCGGCGCCAGCTCTCGGGGCAGCTACAACATGTGCCGGCGCGAGCGGCCTGTAATGACGCGATATGAGATGCACGCAGGCGAGTTGTGTCCGAATTGTTCCATTTACGATCACATTGTACTTAGTGTACCGATACTGTATCACATGCATGCTCAGCGCGGCGCCAGCTCTCGGGGCAGCTACAACATGTGCCGGCGCGAGCGGCCTGTAATGACGCGATATGAGATGCACGCAGGCGAGTTGTGTCCGAATTGTTCCATTTACGATCACATTGTACTTAGTGTACCGATACTGTATCACATGCATGCTCAGCGCGGCGCCAGCTCTCGGGGCAGCTACAACATGTGCCGGCGCGAGCGGCCTGTAATGACGCGATATGAGATGCACGCAGGCGAGTTGTGTCCGAATTGTTCCATTTACGATCACATTGTACTTAGTGTACCGATACTGTATCACATGCATGCTCAGCGCGGCGCCAGCTCTCGGGGCAGCTACAACATGTGCCGGCGCGAGCGGCCTGTAATGACGCGATATGAGATGCACGCAGGCGAGTTGTGTCCGAATTGTTCCATTTACGATCACATTGTACTTAGTGTACCGATACTGTATCACATGCATGCTCAGCGCGGCGCCAGCTCTCGGGGCAGCTACAACATGTGCCGGCGCGAGCGGCCTGTAATGACGCGATATGAGATGCACGCAGGCGAGTTGTGTCCGAATTGTTCCATTTACGATCACATTGTACTTAGTGTACCGATACTGTATCACATGCATGCTCAGCGCGGCGCCAGCTCTCGGGGCAGCTACAACATGTGCCGGCGCGAGCGGCCTGTAATGACGCGATATGAGATGCACGCAGGCGAGTTGTGTCCGAATTGTTCCATTTACGATCACATTGTACTTAGTGTACCGATACTGTATCACATGCATGCTCAGCGCGGCGCCAGCTCTCGGGGCAGCTACAACATGTGCCGGCGCGAGCGGCCTGTAATGACGCGATATGAGATGCACGCAGGCGAGTTGTGTCCGAATTGTTCCATTTACGATCACATTGTACTTAGTGTACCGATACTGTATCACATGCATGCTCAGCGCGGCGCCAGCTCTCGGGGCAGCTACAACATGTGCCGGCGCGAGCGGCCTGTAATGACGCGATATGAGATGCACGCAGGCGAGTTGTGTCCGAATTGTTCCATTTACGATCACATTGTACTTAGTGTACCGATACTGTATCACATGCATGCTCAGCGCGGCGCCAGCTCTCGGGGCAGCTACAACATGTGCCGGCGCGAGCGGCCTGTAATGACGCGATATGAGATGCACGCAGGCGAGTTGTGTCCGAATTGTTCCATTTACGATCACATTGTACTTAGTGTACCGATACTGTATCACATGCATGCTCAGCGCGGCGCCAGCTCTCGGGGCAGCTACAACATGTGCCGGCGCGAGCGGCCTGTAATGACGCGATATGAGATGCACGCAGGCGAGTTGTGTCCGAATTGTTCCATTTACGATCACATTGTACTTAGTGTACCGATACTGTATCACATGCATGCTCAGCGCGGCGCCAGCTCTCGGGGCAGCTACAACATGTGCCGGCGCGAGCGGCCTGTAATGACGCGATATGAGATGCACGCAGGCGAGTTGTGTCCGAATTGTTCCATTTACGATCACATTGTACTTAGTGTACCGATACTGTATCACATGCATGCTCAGCGCGGCGCCAGCTCTCGGGGCAGCTACAACATGTGCCGGCGCGAGCGGCCTGTAATGACGCGATATGAGATGCACGCAGGCGAGTTGTGTCCGAATTGTTCCATTTACGATCACATTGTACTTAGTGTACCGATACTGTATCACATGCATGCTCAGCGCGGCGCCAGCTCTCGGGGCAGCTACAACATGTGCCGGCGCGAGCGGCCTGTAATGACGCGATATGAGATGCACGCAGGCGAGTTGTGTCCGAATTGTTCCATTTACGATCACATTGTACTTAGTGTACCGATACTGTATCACATGCATGCTCAGCGCGGCGCCAGCTCTCGGGGCAGCTACAACATGTGCCGGCGCGAGCGGCCTGTAATGACGCGATATGAGATGCACGCAGGCGAGTTGTGTCCGAATTGTTCCATTTACGATCACATTGTACTTAGTGTACCGATACTGTATCACATGCATGCTCAGCGCGGCGCCAGCTCTCGGGGCAGCTACAACATGTGCCGGCGCGAGCGGCCTGTAATGACGCGATATGAGATGCACGCAGGCGAGTTGTGTCCGAATTGTTCCATTTACGATCACATTGTACTTAGTGTACCGATACTGTATCACATGCATGCTCAGCGCGGCGCCAGCTCTCGGGGCAGCTACAACATGTGCCGGCGCGAGCGGCCTGTAATGACGCGATATGAGATGCACGCAGGCGAGTTGTGTCCGAATTGTTCCATTTACGATCACATTGTACTTAGTGTACCGATACTGTATCACATGCATGCTCAGCGCGGCGCCAGCTCTCGGGGCAGCTACAACATGTGCCGGCGCGAGCGGCCTGTAATGACGCGATATGAGATGCACGCAGGCGAGTTGTGTCCGAATTGTTCCATTTACGATCACATTGTACTTAGTGTACCGATACTGTATCACATGCATGCTCAGCGCGGCGCCAGCTCTCGGGGCAGCTACAACATGTGCCGGCGCGAGCGGCCTGTAATGACGCGATATGAGATGCACGCAGGCGAGTTGTGTCCGAATTGTTCCATTTACGATCACATTGTACTTAGTGTACCGATACTGTATCACATGCATGCTCAGCGCGGCGCCAGCTCTCGGGGCAGCTACAACATGTGCCGGCGCGAGCGGCCTGTAATGACGCGATATGAGATGCACGCAGGCGAGTTGTGTCCGAATTGTTCCATTTACGATCACATTGTACTTAGTGTACCGATACTGTATCACATGCATGCTCAGCGCGGCGCCAGCTCTCGGGGCAGCTACAACATGTGCCGGCGCGAGCGGCCTGTAATGACGCGATATGAGATGCACGCAGGCGAGTTGTGT